>NC_087550.1:89643999-89772857 GCF_036250125.1 Pseudopipra pipra | reverse complement strand
TGGTTGCATGACTTACTGAAACATTTCTCTCTGTCAGCCAGGGCAAATTAATCTGTAAAGGATCCTTCTGGATTCAAGTTTTGAGATCTTTGAAGAAGAAATAGAATATGAGGAAAAAAAGCTTGTACCAAGGGGTTTCAGTGTACTGGGATTTTTTTTTTCCGGATGGGTGGAATGTTGGGGGTTTTTGTTTGTTTATGGGTTGGTTTTGTGCAGGTCTGTTTTATCCTTATCTGTGAAATTGCAATAACTGTAATTAGGGTATTGACATTGTCTTGGAGTACTTACTTTTTACTTACAGATTCTGCACAAGGAAGGCTAAAGTCAACAAAAGTGCAAAATATGGCTGGAAGTGCTTTTCCCAAGAACAGTTTTGTGGCACTAGGACAAATGTATCTACAATAGGTGACATTGAAGAGTTGAGGCACACTGTCTTCATGTTCAACATTCAGTGAATTCCCTGCCAGTATTTGTTATCATTCTTGTAAGAGATTAAAATAAAGTTGTAAGCAATAAGTAACAGCTTCTCATTTTAATATATTTAATATATGATACCAATTCATAACACCTTTAAGTTACAGTAGTACACAAAGTGGGGGAGATGGGGATCTGCCATTATTTTTATTTTGATTTAGTATTTTATAAAATGCCCTTAGATCTTTTTAGGTGAACCAAGTGGTGCTTCTTGAAAATGAAAACAAAATACGTAGTTCACTGGTGTCTGAATGTCTTGGATTGGTATGTCTTCATTGAAATCCTAGTATTCTTGTGCCAGCTGGAGAGGTAGACTATTGACTGCAAGGGAAGCACATCAGAACTCAGTTTATTTTTTCTACTACTAGGCCTAATTTAGTTATGATATTTGTTAATAAAAAAATTTTCATCTGTTTAGAATCAAATCCAAAATCAGGCTTTAAAAATATTCAGATTATGGATCTGGGTAGTTCAAATATGTTATTCAGTACAGAGTACTGAAATACGTGAAAAGTGTATTCAATTCACGGCATTGTGAATATATGATTTTATGAAAACTGAAAGTGTCTTTGACTTTGTATTCTAAATAGAAGGAAGATATTCACATAAAAATATATGAACTGTTAAGGGACAGTCAATCTACAAATATTCGTGACAGACTTTTTTTTTCTCATGTATTTAAGCATAGTTTAGGAGAGGAACAATTTTTTAAAGTCTGTTTAATGTGATTCACTTGGAGACAGGAATCTTTCATTTAAAGGAAGGAGGAGGGGAAGATAGAAGTGACAGCCAAGGGCTCAGGTTCTCATTTTAACACTGGCAAAAATGTGAATAAAGCTACTGTTTCAGAAGTAATTCAGACAGTGGCTTTACACCAATATATTTTCTTTGAAAGCAACTCCTTTATGTTTCTCTATCAAATAATAGAAATGCTATAATTTGTTTTGTTAATACTAAATGTAATGCTGATATAGATTGAAACATTAGAGAGGATGACATTTGTGTTTCCTCATAAAAATAATTCCAAATCTTATTTCTGAATTTCAAGATTATCTACTTTTTCAATTTGTTTCACATGAAACATGGTGGATATTTCTCAGATACAAAAATAATTCCTGTATAACTTTATTCTGTAATTACCAAGATTGATTTTTCATTAAGTGCTTCTTTTTTTTGTTGGTTTGGTTTTTTTTCATTTACGAAAGTTGTTTTGTGCAGTAAATGAAGTGCCAACGCAGACAAATGCAACCAACATTAAGCTAGCCAATAGAATTCAACAAAATGCTCAGGTCATTAATATAATTTGTTTTGGCACTGTTACATTTCCTAGTGCTACTCTGTGTAGTTTGCTGGGCACACCAATTTGTTTTCAGCTATTGTGAAATTGGATATCCTGGCTTTCATCCAAAGCACCCTCTCAATTTGCATATCTTTGTTATCATTTCAGGTTCTCAGAACATACTGTGGACTATCACACCATCTGCACCAAGATCCTCACATCCAAACACAAATTAAAAATGAAACTGTAAAATTTGCAAGGAAACAATACAGACCTTTTATCTCATTCTCCCTCTGTTCATTTTCAAAAGAGAAACTTGCTTGTAGCCAAGCATAGCAAAAAAGGCTTTTATTAATTGGACTGGCATCAAGCATGCATACATAAAATTGTTTATTTTTTCCCTATAAAGGGGTTGCCTGACATAAAAGGGTCTTTGAAGATGACATTCAGATTTTGACATTTGCATGATATTGTATAAATATCAGAGGTAGGAGACTTTTCTGACAAACCAGATGGGTCAAAAAAAGCACTTCCAGAGATAGATATTAGTCTTTTACTTAAAGGATATTAGCTTCTCCTCAAAGCTGTGAATTATTAGACAGCGAAAACAAACATATTTTTCTCAAACCATGGCTTATTTAATTCTTTTCAATCCAAGGAAGCTGGGCTTGGGGAAAATATAAAATAATGTCATTACTTTTGGGGGGGGGGGTTGTAATTCAATTAAGATCACAGAATATAATTGAATCTTGTCTTTTGAGTGTCACAGAGATTAAATCTTATTGCTGAATTTACTGCTTCTTGATGGAGCTAATCTCGATTTTAAGCATGGACTCTGAATGCTTTTTGAAATACAAAAAGGCATTTTAGGCCTTAATTCATCAATATTGGAATTATGCAGAGAAAGAATCTTCCTTTTAGCTTCATTCCTGCATGAGCTTTGATAGGAACCCACAGTTTCAGTATTTATTAAGTTGGCAGAGGTAAGTGAGGAAAGAAAAAATCTGCAAACCTATAACAATTGCAGAGGCACTTAGTAGGGAGGTTTGCTGACTGTGTACTTCAGTAAAGATTTCAAATGAGGGAAGAGGGAACCTCCTCCTTTTGATCATGGGAAGGAATAACACAAATCTGATTATATATGTTGACCCTTCTTTATCAACAAAGAATCAGCTACTGTCAGCAAGCAGTGCACAGGAACTAGCTGGTTTCATTGAGCAGGTTGGGAGAATGACCTGAGCACTGTCTCTAAGCTTGCTGCTTTTGATGATGTGTTGCCATGCTGTTCAAAAACTCCACCGTGTGAGCTTATAGTGAAAGGAAAAGAAAAGAAATGAGGAAGACAGGAAGGGAAGAGGGAGGAAGCAGGAGAAAGGGAAGAATGAAGAGAGAGGGGAGTAGCAACCTAAACTCTTGCTTCCACTTGACATCTTCAGAGGGTCATCTTGCCCATATATTCTTAAAATTCTCATATACAGCTCATGACTGACAGCTGAAAAAAGGAGCAGATTCTCAGAAAAAAATCCAACCCTCAGGAACTGCTTTTCTTTCCTCATTTCTCCTTTTTTATTGATATAACTCCTCTGGAGTGAATGAGTTGCCTTTATTCAGACAGTTGACTTGTGGCAAGAGAGGTCTACGTTTAGATATTTTGCCTTGAAACATAACGCTGCACTGGTTGCAAGAACAAGTTAAAGTTGACCTGTCTTCATATGCCTTTTTCTTTTCATTCTATCAATCTTACATCACTCTAGACATATGGCTGGGGAATTCTTCCTTCTCTGTTGGTTCCCTGTGTCACCTTTAATTGCACAAATTAGTAATGGCTTTTCTCTTCCTTACAATTCTAAACTGGTCATTTCCCTCCATCACCCAGTTTTCTGCACCTGTCCTGCAGCCACCAGGCTAATGCAGTATCCAGTTTTGCACACTCTTTTGTCTTCCAGACTTCCTACAAATTCCAGTAATGCTCCATACAATTCTTCCATTTTCAGATGTCATTAGATATAGTGTTCCAAATTCTTGATAGATACCTGGATAGTCACTGACTAAAGTAAAGTTGTCTCTCAGTTCCTGGAACAATTTATATTCAGTATTTTCTTTTCTGTCTGTCTTTCAGTTTGTTCACATATTTGCAGTGAAATTCATCCTGCTGTGGCTGGTTGCTTTCAGAAAGCTTAAATAACAAAACAATAATTAGTGCACAGCTAGATTAATGTGATCTATGACTAGGACTGGTGAGAATTCTTACATTGGAATACTATCACTAGTGCTGTGCAATAACATGTACGTTATTGTAACAGTAATACATGTACGTTGTTGACTGAAGGAAATAATAAGGACTTTCACTCCTGATAATGGTGAAAGCCACTTGTATATTCAGCTCCTGGGGACAGGGGAGTGGGGAGGGAGTATTTGTGCATTCCTTAGCGTTGGCTTTCTTAGTCATTCAGAAAGTTCATGAAAGTAAAAGTATTGCTGAACTTTGAATTAGGTCCATGAAGAGCCAGAGGAAAGTAGATTTCATCTGAGCCTTCTGGTTTAAAGTAGTAGATGGAAAAACAAGGGTGCTGGGTTTATTCCCCAAGCTGGGTGCCTTAGAAGCCTAGAGAAGAGGTCACCTTCAGTCCAGCCCAAAGTTGCCAATTACACTCTAATACTTAAGGCATTCCCATTTAACTAGGCAGTGACACACACACTCCCAGCCTCAATAAACTGCTACTCATTTATACCTCACATGCTTGGCAGACATTCTGCTACTCATTTATACCTCATTTGGTGGTGGAGGTTCTGCACACACCTAAAGCAAGGCTTAAGCCTAGGTGCCTGAGCCCATGGGAAGACTAAGCGCTGCACCACAACACCCTGAGAGCGGAAAGTTCACTGTCACTCAATATATCTGAAGCACTCTATAATAATGGCTTATCCTAATGAAAACATGAGACTGGTTGGCGTCAGCTCATATTATTTGTCTTGTAAGTACCAGTTGCATGAGTTAAAACAGCCTGGGATTAATTGAAGCACTGCAGAACACTGTTTCAATACACTTTTTGGTGTTTTATTCCTGATTAGAATTCTTTACTGGTGCTCCCTGTTTTCACTTTCTCACCTCTTCCTCTGAAAATACACTTGGTCTTTGATTGTGCCCTGCTACTTTAAATAAACAGATCTCCATTAGAAGATGTCAAACCACATATATTGGACAAATGCCAGTTCAGGAAATTACATTCTCCCTACCTAAATAAGCCTTACAGTTTCAGCTAGGGGGGAAAAAAACAACAAAATGTGTTCTTCACTTTTGGTCAAGAGCTATAACATAGAAGCAGCACAGCTAGTCACAGCTAAGCAAACGGGCTCAAAAGTTAAATCCCATTTTCCTACATTTAAAATGAGTGGCTTCTGAATTGTTGTCAGAAAAAGAACTGCAGTGAATAATTTAGAATTGTGAATATGTAATACACAAACATAAAAATTCAAAGTTTTTCCAATTTTTTTGCTACAACTTATTCACTGAGGACTGAGCCATATATTTTCTAACCCCCTCAGCCTAGGAAATTCTAAAAGACAAGATTTATTCCATCCACATGATATGAAGAATTTCATAGAACTACATCAAATACAGACTTGAAGTCTGAGATTAAAATGCAGCAAAAATCATAGGATGTGATATGAGCGCACATATTCAGACTAAAAAATATTTTCCCTTACATGCATTCTTCTGACTGTTTCTGAAGACATTTTTAGACCATCCATAATACATTGAAGGGATTTTGTCCTACTTTTATTATAGTAACCTATTGCTCTACAAGGAGCAATCTGCTCAGATTTGAACCAGCTTGAAAGTTGTTAACAATTATTTTTTCCTAAATAAGGTTTGGTTACTAGAGCTTATTCCTGGCAAAGTCCTTGAGCTTCTTTGCATGGTGTCCTGCCAGTAACAAGGATTGTCTGGATAGGATAGAAACTGAATTGGGATATAGGTCATACTCTGATCATCATTAAAATATTCTCTATTTTCCTCATAATATTCCTTCATTTAACAGAATGTGCAATGGGCTGGGAACCAGGGAATCATTAATTTTAATCTTACTTCTACTGAAGCACTCGTGCTAGAGATTAAGTAATTTTTATCATAATGATCAATAATCTCTCTTATAAACTCTGTTTTATGCCACACTGAGAAATTATGCACTATGAATAGAACTAGGTCTCTAGTAAAACAACACCAAATCTGAAGCAATTGAGACTATCTTTTAGAAAGGAATTGCAAACATAAGCATTTAAATATTTTGTCCACAAAATGGAGCCATTCCTCGTTTCAGCATCTTCTCCATTCTTCATAATAGGTAAGACACACAACATAAGGATCTATCAACACTATAGATACTATTGATAATAGTTGATGCTATTGATAAGTCATGCATTGAGAGGCTTGGACATGTTTTGAACCTTCTTTAAAAACAATTCATACACAACAGTTTGGGAGTTTTTGTTAAAAATAATTTTTTAAAAGCACAAACAAAATGACAACGCAGCTCCTTATATCCAGCTGTTTTTTACTATGTTTTCTTATGGACAAATCTGATGGCAGAATCTGGTGTACAGTTGTCAACTTTTCCAGGGAAAGTCTTGCCTCCAAATATTGCATGCCATGAGTTTCTCCTATTAGTATTAAACACAAATTTTAGCTGCTTATAATAGTGAGGGACTGGTCTATAAGTCTGTAAAGTGGCATGCACACCTATGGTGCATATAAGTACATAAATAATAATTGTAATTAATGTGTCTCAGCTTCCTGATCTGGAAAGGATTAATTAGTTGAGGAGGATTAATTAGATATTGTTAGCACAGTACTTTGAAGATGTAAAGTGCTATATATAAGTGCTAAGTACTACTGCATCGTGATTTTCATGTTCTTTGTGCTATACTTAGTAGATTACAAGTTCTACGATTTCATTTGCTGGAATATTTGTGAAACTGGATGTGCCCGTCTTAGAGACTCTGAGTCCACATACTTATGTTTGCATATAGTTTAACACTAAAGTCTTGTGTAAACGGACCTGCTTCAGTTTATAATTGTTGAAACCATCAGGATCACATTGGCAACAAAATACTTTATAGGCTTTGTGGTTGCAGACATCTGGTGTACAGTTTTATACAAATAAATACTAATTTGATGAAACTCAAATTTATAGTTCTAAAGAGAATTCTCAAAGGGGGAAAAAATAGTTTTGAGTTGCGGGAGGTTTCGGAGATTCCAAGGTGTTGTCCCAGTAAGTACTAGGCCACGTTTTCCAGCCACCTTAATAAAATGTTCATTTTCTTTTACTTAAATGACATTTACTGCATCAAAATATATGACAGCAAGAGAGAAGTGGACAAGTGAAGAGAGAACTGAAATTCTAGAAGTAAAAGTAGAAAATTCAGCTAAAAGTTCTGTAAAATATAAATAAGTTTTTGTAGCATGCTGTGAAGCTAGAGGACTCTTTTTGGTCCTGTCTGACAAATTAGGGATAAGGATAGAAGGTCATTATGTGACTTCCTATTTTCTTAAGTTAAATTAAGTAAAATTAGATCGGATATACAACTATACAACTATCAGATATACAACTATAAAATAATTGAATCCGTCCTTCTGCAGGTGCACATAGTCCTGCAAAACAACAGAACTCCCTTCTCCTAAAGGATGTACCAGAGTAAGAGAGAACAGAAATAATTGTCACCAAGTCCTATATGTACAACATAAAACTGCAAATTCACTACATTTCCCTAATACTGCTACTTACATTGATGTGGAAGGGCAACCAGTAAAAGGTTTGGTGAATGATTTACTACATCAGTGGGAAACAACAATGCCAAACTAATTGCAACAGACAATGGTACCGTTGAAACAGTAGAGAATATGGTAGAACATTATTCATGGTGTACAGATCACATCAGTGAATGTTAAAGGTAAGGTCAGTGAAAAATAACATTTTGTTTCCATTTGGCAACCTAGAAATGCCATGCATATTATATACATATGCTATTAACACTCTTTATTACAGCCTGAGTGAAAATTCTTAAAGGATAGGCATAGTAAGGAATCTGGTCTCAAATAGCTATCAAGAAGCCTTTTGTGACTAATAGGATCATGCCTCCTGAGGGCAGTCCATACTGTATTAAAGATGATTCTTCAAGATACTTGCCTCTTTCCACTGACTGGAGATGTCTAGTATACAGTATTGAAGTTGTGCAGGTGAATTTTACACAGACAATCCCTGATTTTGTTGGCCTAACTGCTACACCTTCTTCAGAGGAATTGTAGTGCAGCAAGTAAATTTAAAAACTTTCTGTCATGTGGCCATATAGGTTGCTGACACTTTGTGTAGACAAACTGTGTTGTAACAACCTTAGCTGGGTAAAGAATCATTTACTTCGTTCAGTCAGCTCAATATAATTTTCTTGGTCTTCCTACATCACAGCCCTGGCTTGAGCTGTATCACTTCATGAATAGATGAACTATTTCTATCTCTAAGTCAAAGGGAAGCATGACTTCTCTCAAAGCATTTCAGCCATGGCCTGCGGCTGTCTGTATAAAATGTTGCAATAAACCAATATATGAACAATGTAAAGTATGCATTAATGTGCAAAATGTTGGTCTAGTTGTCACTCGGCTGCTAACTGGTGCACTTCCTCTAACTGATTTTTAAATTTATTGTTGTATATATGCATCTTAGTGACTGAAAAGGATTCGTGGAAAGGATGAAAGAGCAACTAACTGAAATGTCCAATTCGAAAACTAAAATAAAATCACAGTTTCCAAAAAACTGTGATGCTTCATTGGATACTGAGAGTACTCTGATTGCACAGAATCACATAGAATTACAGAATGAGTAAGTTTTGAAGGGACCGTTGAAGACCATGTAGCCCAATCTCCCTGCTCAAGCAGTGTCCCCTGGAGCACACTGCATAGGGTCATGTCCAGACAGCTTTTGAGTATCTCCAGGAAAGAAGAGTCCACAACCTCTCTGGTCAACCTGTTCCAGTTATTCCCTGAAAGCTAAAAAAAATTACTGTAGACTTCAGCACCTGATAAGGTATTCCCAATACATTTTTACGTGGGTGAGATAGTCAGAGTAACTGGCTGTATATTTTTCCTGTGTTCTTCAAGAACTGAGCTCCAAGTAATCTGATGATGTGTACGTCAACACGTTTACACCCCTTCTAGCAGCTCATTATATGTCACTGATTTTTGACATACAACAGAAAGTTTGAGGAGACATGTTGATTTCTTGTATCATATTATCCAGTAGGTGTTGTCTTAGAAAAAGGCTAAGGGAGTGAAAATGAGACCTTCTTTCAAAAACATAAATTAAAAATTCTTTCCTCTGATAGATGTTTCACAGTGTTCACCACAAATTTGCTAGGGTTTGGATATTTCTTTCCTTATTTCTTTGTTCTTCACATGGGCAACAGCCTTCTCAGAGGACCTTGATGCTGCAGTTGTGGCTGAGCTTTTGTTGATGTTCTCAGTTGGCCAAGCAAGGCAGGACACCAATGTCAGCTCTCTCAAGAGGCTCAGCCTGCAAGTAAACTGCATTAAATAATAAATAATAAAGCATTAACTACAATTGCTGTTTTTAACCTTCCTTAATGGAGGAACATCCATTTAAATAATTACGTTTTTACAAACATGATTTTACCACATCTCTTATCTCCGCAGTTATTTCAGTGTTTGATGGTTTGCTTTTATTTTACTTTAGATAAATTCTGGGCCTCCATCTGTCAGTAGAGCAGTATTGCAAATGACACCTCCCCAGTTAAGTCAAGTAGCTTTTCCTTGGCCTCCTTCTGGAACTTTCCAGCTTCTGTCTCAGTTTATTTGGTTTTAATATTTTGTAGTTCTTCCAGCTACTCATGCATGATCATCCCTCATACAGCTGTGTTGACATGCTCTTTGTTTTGAAACATCAGTAAGTTAATTAGGGTGATGGAAGCACTGCTCAGCCTGGTCTCAGTATGACACACTTAGGTTTCAAAGAGTCATGTGGAAACAATCTTATCTTTCACTGTATGATTATTGCGATTTATTTCAAGTTTTCCCCATTGGCTGATGTATACGTGGGTGGCAATACAGTTCAGACTTACTTCTCAGGAAGAAGTATTTTAGGTGAACAGAGTCTATTCATGTCCTGGAATTAAATGAAGAAGAACAGGACTCTAAGTGGCAGGAAAAAGTCCTCTTCCTACATGGGTATGCCGCTGCATCTTTCCTGTAGTCCAGCTCACACTGAAGCCTTCACTGATTGTTAGTCAGTAACTATAATAACAATAATTATCTAATGGGTAAGAGTATCATCTTCTTCTCTTTAAAGACTTGCATAGCTTTTAAGTTCCTATGTGGGCTGTATTTAAAAATCTGTCATGAAATATGCAAATTCACAGGACATTTGCTTCAGGATGTCTTGAAGTGAATTTGCAAAGTTGTAAAACTCCATCCTCAAACGAATGTATAGAAACAATAAAAGCCAGCCTTCATTTAAATACTGCTTGACATTGTCAGAATATCCTCAATTTGTGGACCAACTGCCCACCTAAGAACAGGGTCAAAGTGACTACCTGTCTGGCATGGCAGAGCACAGTCACTCAGTGTCAACTTGTAACAAAATCTCACTTGTGCAGTGAAGGGGCAAAATAGCTCTCATCATCTCAGATCAGATATTACTCAGGACTTCCTGCAAGCAATAGCCACCATGCTCAAGTCATATTTTCAACTTGATTTCCAATCAATTTTGAACCCATGGCAGATATCAACCAAACTTGAAAGATGGATAGGATCAAATGTCAACAAATGTCATGAACATAGGCAGCTGAGCAGGAGGAAGAGACCTTATAAATACTACCACTATAGAATAGACTTCAGCATGAACACAACCTTTATGAAAATGAGACATTCTTTATAGGAAACAGTATTGCCGATGTCCTAACTGTCAAACATTTTGTCTGGAGAAGTATGAGGTACAAAATACATGAAAAAATGCATTTTCTTTTTACCACAGCATGTGAAATAGCTTTTTACTCCTCTCTTTTCAGCAACTGGTCACAACAAATGTAACCAACTCCCCTGTTCTGAGGAAGGCAAATGATAACACCCCCTTTAAGAGAAACAGATGTGGAAGCAGAGAGAGGATATTATTTTATAAGGGCAGAAAAAAAAATGTCCTGAACACTAGATTATGACTGAGATGATCTCCAGGTAAGTTCCTTTATTGACAGTTTTAAAAGAGGCAGATTGCTATAAATTATCTTCCTTAGACACAATTTCCCTCTTCATTCCCCAGTCAGCATTGCATCTGCAGCCATCTTGGGAAGACACTTTTGTTTCTGTACTGAGAAACCAAAGATCTGGCACACTATTCAAGGGTATCTAAAAAACTCATTCAAAACCACTCATCTCCTTTTTGCACCTGTAGTCTTACAAATATTTCCAAAATCTACCTTCATGACTGTGAGATAACTGAAATTATGAAGTATGTGATAGTGGTTGGACAATGCTGTGCCATCATTGCAAGTCAGCATTTCCAACCCTTATGGTGAGATTCATCACCTCCAAACATAGGCTCTAAAATACAGTCTTTAGTCTGAACTAATCATCTCAGAGGTTCCCCTGTCTATTCACTGAGTGAAGAAACCAGGCAGACTGTCTTAGCTGGATGCCTAACTCCGTTGATTATGAAATATGCGATGTGTCTAATTAAATTGATGATATTTTTGCTATTTTTCCAAGCAGTTCTACAAGCGGAAGCAATTTTGCATTAAGTGTCCCAGTCCACAGAAAGCAGAATGATCTTTCTCTGGAGATAACCTCTGCTTGTGACCCAGTAGAAGAATAGTCTGATTTCCCAAAAGGGTATGAAGGAGGTGCAGAAATCTGCAGAATTCTACAGAACTCTATCTTTCCAATGCAGAAAGTAGAAACCATTGTCTCCCCTTCAACTACTATGGAAGCCATTTGCATTTTTTCGTCGGTTGTAATAACATAAGGTTTTCCCAAACACAAATATTTTCCCCAAAAAAATAATAAGGTCTCAAGAGATAACAAAAGAATATGCTGTTTCTTTTTTACTTTGCCATGTAGGTTCCAGAGTGAGTGCATGAATTTCAGTGGTTTCCTGTACAATAAAATACTTTGTGTGTCCATATCCCCTTAAGATTTAGGACCCTATTTCAAATTGTTAAATTGCCCAGGAAGGTGATACCACATACAGAAACTTTAATTCTTTCTATAATGAAGAAAGGGAACTAGTGTATTTAATTTTGGAATCATATTTTAGTGAGAGCAGCAAGGTTTCTATTGACCCAGTAGATTCTTGTCATATCTAATTTACTGATTCAGAGTTTTGTAAAAGCAAACGTATATAAATGTATAAGCTTCATCTATAATTGGGAAGCATAGATAAAAATAATTTGACATTGAAATTTACACTTAAGAAGTAGTGCACTTCATTGCAATCAATTTTTCATTATGTTGTTAAGATCAATAGCTACAAATAAGATATAAAAACTGTATTATTGATGTGGCACATATCAGTATAAAATGCACAATTTTCTGTAGCATTTCAGTGGAGGAAAATTGTATTATACCATTTCCAACATTATACATATTGTTCTGTAGAGAATACTTATTAAAATCAATGTACAGTAAATTACATTCAGGGATGTTTTACAAAATAAAGGTTAGAGAATTTATGAAGGTTTAAAAAAAGACAAAAACCCCTTGGTATGTAAGTATTGTTCTAAATGTCTCTTTGATAAGGGGACCATCCAACTTGCAGGATTAGAAAAGGAAGGCACGGTCTCTGATTTCTTGACCAGAGTACCAGCCTAGACTAAGCTGCTGGGGATTCAGGCTCTACTTGAGGGTAATGCTTTTGCCTGAAAATTTTGACCCAGATCAGACAGAGCATGGTAAACTGCCACCTCTGAATACCAAGAGGTATCAGTGAAACAGTACAACAGTATGTCCACCCACCTCATACTGCAGCCCTGCTATTGTTCTTGGGCTAAGAAGAGGGTCTTGGAAAGAGCTAGAGATACAATGGTGATGTGTATGTTATAGGAGAGTGCTGGTTCAGTTCCTGTCACTGTCCTGGAACAACCCATGTGAAATCACAACCAAGGACAGAACATCTACCGCCTATATATCTCTTTAATCCAAACTTGAATCTTTTTGTCTCAGAGAATAGAAGGAAGAAATGGTTAACTTCGGAAAAGATCAATGAATGTGGGGAGGAAGGGGTTGAAAACAGAAGATTAGTGAAGAGAATAATTTGTTTTTAGAATAGTTTTCACTCAAAGACCAACCTTGCAGCTGGATAATGCTAATAATATTGCTTCAGTGTGGGAATCTTCACACCCTGTGTATCCTTTGGGTTGTTTTCCGTCTGTTGAGAGAAATGGAATTCTCTCAAGGAAGGTAACAGAATGTTGCTAGAGATTTAAAAGCATTCTTTCCCACAGTCTTGGGGGGAAGGGAGATGAGAGAGAAAGCTTAGAACTGTAAAAACAGCCTATTGATCCTGCTGTGGGTGCATCAGGCTTTCGATATGTAAGGCAAAGCCCAGTCTGGGCTTTGCCTTTTTGTCCCTGTTATGTTTTGACTTAGCAATTTATGTGTGTCCCTGCAAATGATGGAATAAATCTATTCTTCACACTTAAGTTGTGAGTCATGGTCATCTTGGTTCCTGCATCTATCAATTCTTACAGCAGATCTTTTCAAGTAAGATGATTATGGTGTTGGGAAATTTAGAATCATTATTGGTATAAGAACCACAGAGGTTTTGAAAGGTAAGGTATAGGAGGAATAATAAAATACATAGAAAACATTTGACCTCTGATGAACTTATGAAGAATCATTTCTGTGTAGACAAATCATGCAAAGAACACAACTTTCACACCTACTTTCCAGTGAAAATACTCTTTAAGAATAAAACGTTTTGGAGAAGCAGTTATGTTCTGCTTTGGTATCTCTTTCCTATCTTTCCTCTGTTCAGACATATTCCAGAGTACATAACAAATATTATGCTGAACAATAATGAACGACTTAAGCATTCACTGAATCAACAAATTTAGTAGTAAATAAGTAGACTGCTTCTCTCTGGCAGTTCACCGTGTCATAACCATAATTGTGTTGACTTAACTGATATAATGCTTGATAACACTGTAAATACAGTTTTGTTTCTTTTTCTAATAGACTGTTTTCTACAGACACTGGAAAGAAGGATACTATAAAAACAGAACAATTGAGGAAAACAGAAATTCTGTTAAAAATGGATCATTCTTTTAAACCTCAAGCATACTCCTTAATTGAAAATAAATTGAACACAAAATGTGTGGAGTCAGATAACAGTTCTTTGTGGAGATGAAGATGCTTTATGAAGAGGTTGTCCATATGTATATTTCTTTCCACTTCTAGTACCTCATGGCTGATACTGAAAATCTCTCTTATTTTCAATCCAGTGTCAATAAATAGAGAGGACTAATTCTTTGGGTGACAAGTATGAACTCTCCTGTGCTGCTGTCTAAATTGAGCACTACATGTCCTGTGAACCTGGAAGTTCATTATTTCTATACAATCGACTCTGTCTTGTAAAATTCTGATATAAAATGAGGCTAACCTGTTCAATGGCAACACACGCTAGTAACCATAAAAAAAATATACCTTAGCTCAACTTGAGCTGTAGTTTGACCCCAGTTTAGGCTTAGAGAAAAATATGAAAAAGCTAGCATACAGTATAAAGCCCTATTATTAAAATTACTACAAACATTTTTAGAAATGTCACTGTGATGGCCAGTTTAGACTAACTGGATAAATATTTGTTAGGCGTTACAGAGCCATCATTATCATAACAGTGGTAAATAGCATCTTTTTAATGCACTTGAAAATGTCTTGTACATTGATTGAGGAACTAACAAGAACATTTGAAACAAATCACAGATCAACATTTTCATTAAAAGTGCAATTATTTGTTTACATGTGCCACTGTGAATGTTAAACAGCAGCTGAGAACAATTGAACATAAACTTTACTATCAATGTACAATGGCTTTACCTGCTAAAGTGGTAGAACTTTTAAATGTTCAGCCTACACACAGCATAAAAACTGAATGCTCATCTATCTCCTATCCCGTCATCCCTGCCTGCTTTCAAGGCTCACTTACAGTCTTTTTCTTCTTCCAGGGTGCAATCTTCTCTCCTACTGCTTTCACGCCATCTCTCCTTTTAAATTTCTTTATTGTCTTCTACTGCATCTTTCCTCCAAAGATTTTGGATCCTTTGTTCTTTCTCTCAAATCCTTTGCTTCTAAGTCTTTTGCATGGTTTATTTTCCTTATTATTTGCCCCTCAGTCATTTCTTGGTGGTGGTGGTGGTTTGCTGTGTTTATTCTTAATATAATAACTCCAAATCTACAAAAGCAAGGAACTCTGCATACATGGTTAGAGGTAGGGGTGGCATTACCATAGTTCTCAAGGGTAAAATACATGGATGAAAACTGTGGAATCACTGGAGTCAGTGGGAACTTTGCCACAGTTTTCAATAAGACTATGATTTCACTTGGTATGATAATCAGTTTGACTTCAGTCAAGATCCTTGCAGTCTAGATCATAACTAATCATTTTCTGTCATAGCAGATGCTAAACATCTGAATGTCTCAGCACAATCAGACTGAGTAATGAAGTAGGAGTTTAACCTAAGGTTCTACCACTTACACCCTTCAGGACACTTTCTTAATGACCTCTGACACAAGACATGCAGAGAAAATGATTCCAAGTAACAGTTAATCAGATAAGTGTTTCATTATTTAACTTAAGACTAAGAGGTGAACTTTTGTACTTAGCCAGATATTCTTTACACATTGTTTCCTCTTTAAAGATAATTGGATCTGAGTTTTTCTGGATTTGCTTAAAAATGTCTTGAGAAGTTTTTACCTTCTTAAATTTTGGTTGCTAATTAAGAGATCACCTTACTGTCAGTACTCAAATGCATAAAGCATTAGGTCTCATGGAAAAGCCAAGAATATATTGTTTCCAATATTTTGTTTCCTTTTCAGTCCTAGAAATCTCTTCATATTGAAATGTTTCCAATAAATTACAAAAAAATTAGTATTGAGATTAGCTGCAAACCCAAAATGATCATTTTCTATAAAGCCGCATTTTCAGCTCATTTCTCTTTTGCTAATACAAGATAGTTGGAAAACTTCATTTGCTGCAGCCAAAATTAAATGCTTATTTTTGACAGAATTCCAAGAAACTACTCTTTCAAGAGAAGACCAAAGGGAAGGATAGGTGTTTGTTGGACAGGAACCACAATGTATAAGTAGGTCTACATAAAAAGTTCTCAGTACTTGCTGAGTTTTTCCTTTCCTCAGTGTCAACATTTTTTGTCATAACTCTGACAAACTTATGAACCACTGCAGATGACTTTGAAATTTCATTTTTCAGTACCTGTATATAGCTAAATGCTTCTACCAGATCTGCCTAGGAATGAAAGCACATAGTTATGATTGTGTTTATAATATGTCACACTACCTGGTTGATGCAATAGTAAATTCTAGTACCCATGTAATATCATACATATTTTTCACTAAATCTTTATTCACAAGATGAAACAAGAATTTCCTTCATGAAATGGATGCACCCTCATATGTGGAACTAAACTTCTACACTTTTTCAGAAAGACTGTTTTCTGTTGGAGTCAAAGAAAAAAAATTTTCTTTCTCTTTGCTTGTGTTAGAAATTACGGGACTAATAATACAAAGTGATATGCAAATGTAAGAAATAAAATTGAAGGTGTTTACAGTAGAGTCAAGTTCCAGGAAAATGCCTATTTCATTGTGATGGAAGAAAGCTAGCTAACAGAGTGGAATTTTTTATTCAACTGTAGATCACACAGTCTTTAAAAAAGTTATGCCTTAAAATACATTTTTAAAATGTATACGACTTGTTTTCCTTTGCCAGTTTGATATGATTAGCTATAATGCATTTGCAGATTGCCACTGAATGGTAGAAATCTGCTGACCCTTGGGGTAAACAGAACAGCCATTACTCTAAGATGTAATGATCCAAACAATAACTGGTTTATTCCATGATTTCTACTAGAGCAGACTCTGTGCATTTCATTCCTTCTCCACACATTAAAGTTGCACCTGTTTAATTATGTTATTGAATTGGATGACGTTTCACTGTTTAAAACTCTATTCCACTTAATGTGGAATCTGCGTGAGATGTTCAGAGCCCTTTCAAGCCAGACTGATAATTGTTCTTCTGGACCTGACCAAATGATGGCCAGGCAGAGGAGCTGCATCAGTAGCTTTTAACCAACATAAGTCTAACATTATGATTTTTATGAGCAGGCAAAATATAGATATAGATGTATGTTACTCCTCCTTTCCTTTCCTTGTGTCTTATACAGGCATGCTTCAGGCTGACTGAAAAACAGCTCTGCAGATTCACAGAGGTCAGTTCACTGGTCATGTCCCATTTCATGATTTCAAGAGTCTTCCAGTTAATTCCTCCCCAAAACAAGGGAAGGCTGTCTCCCCCTTACACTTCATTCTAATCTTTACTTCACTGGAGTAAAACAAGAGTAATGCTATTAAAGCAAATGGATTTCAGTTAAAAGCTCATATTACTTAAAATCTTTGGGACTTCTTCAAGCTGTGCCTGCTCCTTCATTTCAGGAATTGAGAGCATAGGTTCAATTCTACCATAACTCCTTCCTGATTATGAGAAACTGTTGCAGGTGTCAAGCACAAGAGGAAGGCTACTTTAATTGCATGGCCATTAAGGAACTCTAGCACTGGTACTTCTCACGGTTATACACTGCACAGTCAAATTAGATTTTAGTATTTCTCTGGGCAACATGGAAGACACAGCCTATTTTATGACTGCAAGAAAATTCAGGCTGCAGGATCTGTACCATGATGGTAGCACAGGGAGATTCATACTGATGCACAGAATGTAAAATCCATTCTGCTACACTGGATGAAATGTGGCAACACAAGTTGAGAGTAAACATTCTGTTCAGCAGAAAAGGGGTTGTGGGCAAAAGCTTTATATCTCAGGACTTGTTCTTTGTATTCATTAAGCATAGCTTAAGACTCTTTCTGAAGTCCAATTTTAAATATTAGGCATCAAACACTGTTTTTGTTTACGCCAGTGTAAATGGAAGGACTTTGGTGGACTCAGCTGTATAACATAAGAATCAGTGCTGCAATAAAGGGGAACAGCACTTACCAGAATGGAGCAATTTCTCCCAGCATTTCAGCAGCAACTGCTTTAAAATCACATGTGGACTTACACCAGTCTAAAGCCCACAGGAGGAAAAGCATAATCATCTCCTTACTGTTCAGAATAATTTTCAAATGCATTTCTAAACTTTGTGTAGGGTCTCTCAATGCCAGTATAGCTTGTCAACAACATTTTGGGACATATGTGACAACAAATGTTTAAACAGGTCTTTCCATTCAACAGAGGCATTAAAAAACAGTATGTTCTTTCAAAAATTCTCTCCCATACTTTAAATCCAAGAATCTTAATCCTCCTTTCAAAGCAAGGTAGATCGCAACAACTCAGCTGATGTCAAAGAGGTTACATTGGGGTAAATCTTGTATAATCTATCAAATAAATCAAATTCAGAGCATCCATGTACACTTTCCCATGTATTGTGTATTATTATTTGATATGTGTCTGTTGGAAAGAAAATTAAAATCCTTATAAACCCCCAAGATGGAGTGCATTCTCAGTTTTAACCTGCAGTTTCAAAAAGATATTTAACCTTTTTTTTTTTTTTTGGAAAGCAACTAAAATATCCAGCAGAATATTTATGACTCAATTAAACATTTAAAATATTGAAAAAGCTTAGTAATTATATCTTTGGTTTAAACACTAAATATGGCTATGTCAGAAAATACCTGCAGTCTCTATAGATTCCTGACAGGATTTGTTTTTCACTTTTGGTGAAAAAGCTATTCTTTGTAAAATATTCCCACACATGCCTAAGTTTATTTCTCAAAGCAATACCACAAAGGATATGACCTCTTTACTCCTAGTAACCTTTCATGGTGCTGAATTGACTTGGACATTGGTGCCAGTCAACACAGCTTGATTTGCTATGGTAAGAATAAGATTATATCTAACAGACTATGTCATTTCCAGGTTCAATAGGCACAGATTTAAAACTAGTCCTCTCTTTGACCCTCTGGATTCTCTTGAACTATTGCACCTTCTTTGACAATGTTTGTGAATGAATGAATTCATGACGACTCAAGGTTATTTTAATGATAATGGCAGTGTGCTCACAAAGGAAAAAGGAAAAGGCTAGTAGTACTGGCACTAGTGCTTCTTCACCACAGCCGACTTCCTTTTTGACAGACTGACTGTGGAGTGAATTCCTGTTTATGGTCAAAGGCTGAAAGCTGTTGTGTGTCTGCAGCAGCGCCGCTGCTACTGATCTGTGAACATGACATGCCTGATAATATTGCATTGCCATGGTAACAACAAACACGGGGCAAAATTCTATTAGCTGGAGTGACTCACTGAGTCAAACAGATAATGTGATGGGCCTGGCCAACTGCCCAACAAAGGCTTATGTGAAAGTTGTGATGAATTAACTTTGCCTTGTTATGTCTGTTTTTTGTATAAATTCTCTTCTCGCTACTTATTAAGTCCTCATATTTCTGGTGGTTGCTCAAAATATATATATCACTGGGAAATACTTGGGCAGCAATTAGCCAGTCTGATGCCTAATATAGGGCTTACACTGTCCTATTGTTTTAGAGGTACCTTTTTTATTTTTGTCCTTTTTCTTAATTTCTCTGCAGGTGATTTATATGTAAAGACAAGTGCATTGTTTCTCCGAAGAAAAAGACCCCAGTCCCCTCCAAACTATTTGACAGTGTCTGAGAGGTGGGTGAGGCTTTGCATAGTGCAGCATTTGCTCATATATTCATGCAAGCTTCTCTTTTAAATAGATGTTCCATGGAACTGCTCTCTAATCAGTCCGAGCAAGTAAAAAACCTATACCAGTCAGCATTTGGACATCACGTCCAGTATTTTAGACCACTGCTGCTTCATTGACTGTGACTGAAATGAGGGATGCCAGATAATACTGTCTTTCATGACCATAAAAGTCAAAAGCGATTCCTCTGACTCACAATCATTTTAGAGGAGCAATTAATAACCAGCAGTAATCCAGGTTTCTGCCCATGGACATTCACCATAACTTCTGATGTGCATATATCCAAGGCAAAAGAGTCAAGATACAGCTGGCAGTCACCAAAAAGGAAGATTTACCCAGAAAATAAGTGACCAGCCTTGCCTCCTCATCACATCCCCAGCACAAGCCTTTCTGCAGAGAAATTCCCGTATGAAAAGACAAAAGGTCAAAGCAGACCCTAAGGTCACAAAGAAAATCAATATATGAGACCAAAAGACAGCAGGGGACACTAAGTACTTGTGGCCCTTCCCTCCTGGAAGGGAAATCCCAAATAAAAGACTCAAAAATATGGAGCCTTATTGCTTCAGCACCAAGTCTGAGCAAGAGAGCTTGCAATTGTGGTACATATGGAGCAGGGTAGTAACCTAAACCAAAGAAATGTCCACTAAAATTAAGAATACATTAGTTTTGAAAACAATAAAAAGAGAAGGAAAATAACTGTCTTTAAGTCATCATCCTGAATTTAGTGTGTTTAGGGTTTGGGGAGATATCCCTTCACTTCCATGCCACACACAATCACAAATACACCATGAAGTCAGACTACAAGAGTCCCAACATTTGGAGGACATGAACATGGAAGATCAGAGTTATGGCTTATACATTTTTTCTTCTGCTCCTCTCTTCCTGACAAGAGGAGGGTATTTTGCAGAGGGAAAAATAGCATTGCTTTTTTGATAAAACTGTGAGATCTACATATTCAAGATTACTTTCAGTTTGCAGATAAGATGATATTTTTTGGTTTTAGAATATAAAAGGGCCTGCATGATTTTTTCACCATTCTTACCAGAACCAAAGGCAGAACTTTTATTTGACCTAGAACCTGTCTTCAAGAAAAAAATATCCAACCCTGATTTAAAAACTTAATGTGAGAGAGAATGCATGACTATCATAAGCAAGCTGTTTAACTACTCTGCTCTCAAGATAAGCACTTCCCAGGACTATATTCTTCCTTCTATAACTATGCCACTCCCCAAGCAGTGCAATTTAAAATAGCCATTTTATCTGACCTGTTGCATAATTTGCTTGAAAGTGGCCTTTATGCCTTACAGCTCAGAAACTGAGAAATGTATCACAGCTATCCCACAAACATAGATTACATTAAATTATAACTATTTTTTCTTATAAAAAACAACTATATAACTTCAACTTCACTCCAAGCTGTTAGATAATGATCTTATCTAGGTCACAAACGTGCTGAAACAAAGAAGTCAGAGAAGAGCTTGTTTGAACTGCTCCTTGTTCCTCTAGGCTGAGAGATATATGCATAAAAAGGAAAGTTCTAGCAATTCTAATAGGGACTCTCTCTGTTCCATCCCCACCTGCAAGGCTCACCAGGGAATTTACAAGTCATGCTCAAAATGTGTCTTCCTGGGTTAAAAGCGTCCCAGCAGAGGCAAGTTAATAACTGAGACCTTGATCATTCTATTCAGAGACCTACAACGGCGTCAGGCAGAGTTCTGAACTGCGGTGGGGTTTTCTTAAATATAATTAATACACTTTTCACACATCTTAAATATTGGTTTAGCTAGTCCCTTATTTTGCTTAGTCCCTCATTCACAGAAGCTACTGCTCCATTGCAACAAGAGGCTAAGGGCTCAGTGCTTTTGGCAGATCCCATTAATTAACTGTGGAGACTGGTTTTAATCCAGAATTCTCTGCCTGCCTCTGCTGCCATCCTGGTCCTGCTCTTGTGAATGCATTGCCGACATTTAATTAAGTTGATACAGCAAAGACAGCTTCCATTGCTCTCCTAGGAAGCTACAGCTCCCAGACGGTAGTTTGGTTACCTGGATGGAAAACTTATTTGGTTATCTTAGTTGAATAAGCTATTGAATATATTTAAAGATTTTTTTTTTTGCTAACAAAATATAATCCCAATTAAAAAAAAAACCAAGCAAACAAACAAGAAAACAAACAAACTTTTTAGAAAATCTGAGCTATTTCCCTTTCAAAACCATCTAATGAAAACAAAACCATAGTCATAGTATCAAACTATTTTCTAATCAATAAATGATTGTCAAACTGCAGGGTATAAGAGGTAAGTACAGGCAGGTAGCCTACATTAGCCCGATGTAACCAGAGATATTGCTGTCACAGAATCACCTCCACTTCTCTTTTCATTGTTGAAATGAGTAAGTGCAAATCCCACACATTTATACAGTGAATTTAGGGTTTCTTCTTTCCGAAACGAGCCTAGGAACAGCCTGGTGGTTTTTTTGATTTTGACTGTTTTGTTGTGTTTTGGGGTTTTTTTTTTCATGTAGCTACTAGTTCTTCAAATCTACTGTGTGTGAATCAGTTTCAACCTTAAGCTCTTTTTGTTCTCTATTGTCTTTTGGTTCTACTTAGAGAAGACAACAGGGATTGACTTTAGGAAAGATGATAAAACATGCATCATGCCTCTCCTCCACAACAAAAGTTTGTGTTTTGCAGGAGCAAGGTCACAGTGCATCATAGCTGGAAGGACTGGAACAGGAATCCATTAGTTTTTTGACAGAATCCAGTTTTAAGAGATGCACAGGTGAGGGGGAGAGAGGGAAAGTCTCAAATGTATCCCTTTTTTCTTATAATTTGAGACAATTCTTTGTTGAAGTGTGCATAGATATAACCAGGATGTGTTGCAAAGCTACCAGTTACACAACTAAGCAGACTGGAATCATAAAATCATAGATTCTTAAAATCTAAGATCATCAAGTCCTACTGTTAAGCCAGAACTGCCAAGTCCACCACTAAACCATGCCCCTAAGCATCACATCTACAGGTTTTATAAATAGCTCTAGGGATGGTGACTCCACTCCACTGGGAAGCCTAGTCTGGTGCCTGACAACCTCTTCAATGAAGAAATTATTCTTAATATCCAACTAAAATCTCTTTGGATGCAACTTGAGCCAGAAGGGGGAGAGTGCACCTTCCTTACAGATCCTACTCCAAGTATCTCATTAGACCCGTGATGCCAGAGAGGATCAGTAGCTGTCACTCTTGCAGGTGGTGTCTCTTGCCCAGTGTCACTTCGGGATGCTCCAGAAAATTAATGATTCCCAAAACAAAGCTGCAGTGAACTAGTGCTGGTTTAGACCTTGGCCCTGTTGTGAGAGAGTATTATCATTCTCTCCATTTATTGACCACAGGCAAGTCACCCTGCCTGGCTCCTTCTTTCAACCATGGTTAGTAAATGCAAAATTAAACACCTGCCATCTCCAAGCATGTGGCTGCATTTTGCCATGTGCAGCCACCCACCCAGGGGTGAAGGAAGCCAGAAGGTCATCTCTGAATAACAGCCTCAAATAGTTTAAGTTAAGTCACCTCAAATTTTTAGTGAGTATTTACCTCAATTTCAATCCAACCACTCTCATTTGTACTTCTCAAATGGGCTTTTGTTTGGTTGGTTTTTTATCTTTTTTTTTTTTTTTTTTTTTAATTTTTCCTTTTGGAATCTAACCCATATAGAAGAAGGCTTATGAGAAGAGGTGAAAAAAGCTATAGTTAAATTGTCCAGCCAGGCAAAAAATGACATGAGATGAAATTTTTTCTACAGAGTTTGCAGTCTTGCCTGAGTAGGAATGTTAGGACAGTTTTTGAATACATTTTTGAATGCCTGAGACTTATTTGAACTCAATGTGAATGCTAAGCTACATGCAGTTTCCCCATCAGTAGGTGAGAAGGATCTAAAAGAGAATAATTCAAAGCATAATTAAGAAACAAAAAGTTTCTGTTAATCAGTTTGCCTTTCCCTCACCCCAGGTTGCATTTTCCCTAGCTGTTAATTAAGCTCTGCCAAAGTTGCTAATCTTGATGAACTTTGGGTAGTAAGAAAGCATAAGGTTACTGCTTATGGTTTTTCATGTATACCCTCTGAACACACTCAGACAAGTTCATTACTTCTGATCCTTTTCTACTTCTTGTTTGGACACACACACATGACTGGAAATTAATTATACTGGAAGATAGCAAAATATTGGGCTGAAGTACATTGGTTTGGTGTGTTGTATTGGGTGTCAACAAATCAGATTTACATGCAGTAAAACATGCCTAGAGCAATGTTTTAATATACTTCTTTTTTCAGAATTTCACAAATTGTATGTTTTCCAGTTTTTAATTAATAAATTATCAGGAATGCTCATGAAAGTGAGAGAGTAATAGCATTGCCTAAGACTAGACACAGTGTTGATTAGACAGAGCTGCTGTTTCTCATGCAAGTCTGTCAGACGAGGTATCTGATACGGAAGGGAGCCTGCTCCTATTAATCCACTTGGAAGTTGTGCTGGGGCATATACACAGCTGAGTTGAACTGCAACAGATTATGCAACCCTGTAGTGTTTTTTAAACAGCTGGAGTGGGGCAGAAACTGCCTCTGTCAACTTAGTCCCTCTTCCTTCAGATCCCGATTGGTGCCCGAGACTCCTATGTGACACAAGAGCAAGATCAACAAAGCAGCTGCCCAAAAAGCAATCAAACTTGTATAATTTAAACTGTGTTCTGACCCAGTTCTCAGAGATAAGCTGTTATCACACTAAACCCTGGTGCCAGCCCAATTTCAGAAAATTTCCATCTTCCCTATTTTTAGCTTAAATATAGTTAGAAAGATGAAGTTATTTTAAATAAAACACATTTGAAATATATAAATAGAGCAAAGAAGACGCTGCACCCAGAATAGCTTTACCATACTTGCAAAGTTACATTTTCATTTTAATGAAAAAACAACATTAAATAGATAGTAACATTTGCCTGTTGGGAGATGAGAGCAATATAACCACAACATTGTATTATTCAGTGGTAGTAAAAGGTGATTTCATCCTTGCCTGTCTAGTGTGGTGTCTATTCTGACATCTTCAACAAATAAAAGAGTCCACTGTAGAAGATCGTGAGATGTTTACAGATGCATTAGTCTGGAAAGTCAAGTCATTGTCATCTGTTCAACGCTAGGTTTTTTTTTTTTTTTTTACACAAAAGATCATGAAGAGGACTCAGTATTATACATAGACAAGAAATAAGGCAGTGGTGCAGTTTTTCATATTCCCAGGAAATCATGGTACAGAGATTAGAGAAATTCTTCTAGTGTGGTAGTCAGCTCTCTAATCCAAATTAGAAATTCTGTCTTTAAGTTACAAAGTGACCAAAATTTGTATCACTTGAACACCTTTTTTTTTTTTTTATGACCCTAAGGGACCCTGATTTTCAGAAAAGATTGAATAATCCATTTTGAATACTTAATATCTATTTAAGATGGCCCTAAACCAGAACACCCAAATGTTTAGTCCTTTTGTGAATGCTCTGCCCGTAAGATATCATAATCCACAGCAGATCTGAAACTAAATATGTACTTGATCTTGGAATGAGATGATGGAATAGATTTGAAGGCCAATAGGGCTATTCTGGTTTCTGCCCTTTTAGCAGTAGGCTTGGCAGTGGTAGATGGAGGAGGATCATTGTATGGAAAATAAACATTAAAATCAGAAGCATATTCCATTAATTAGGAACATGGAAGCTATGCAAACATTTTGCATAAAAAGGATCTGAAAATCTGGACCTATATAGAGTTTTTGCCTGACAAGCACAATTTAATTTTTGTAGTAGTAATAGTATTAATTATGTATCCAACTACCTTGAGAAAGATATAAATTTTTGTACAGTGTACAAAGGTTGTTGATTTATCTTAAAAATAAACAAAATGCAAATTTTGATCAAGATGTTGAATACCTTAATTCAAGATGTCTCTTGTAACAGCTGATGATATTTTATGTACCTACTCATAAAAATATTAAGATATCTAAAAAATATATTACATACAAATAGAATTTAGTATAGAAGGTAATTTTAAATATTTGATGATATAATTAAGGATTGTTAATGTTCTTTATTTTCAGATTAAAAATTCATAGGCATTTTCATCCTTTTCATCTTTATTAGACAATGTGTTAGTCATAATTATTTGTTTCATATAGTATAAACATTTAATGAATAAAAACTATTTAAAATAATAATAAAAAGCTTTTTTTTTTAATTAATGACTACAGTGTGTGGTATTATATTGTATACAGTTACAATGCACATTCAGCCATTATTTCTCCTACACTTTCTTTATTTGAGAAAGACAAACATAGGCTTTCCGTTTTTAAAAAGCTAAATAATATCACTGAATTGTCTTAAAACAAAAAAGGAAAAGAAGCATATCTCTTTAAGTTCATATTTGGGAAAAAAATCAGATTTTCCTTGGGAAAATTTTACTTCTTTGGTATCAAGATACTTTGGAAAAGTGCTCCAAGATCATTAAGAAAATGTTACCTGAGAAAATAACCTTCTGCTCAAATAACATAGTGGTTGAGAGGGCCCTTGCTGCCCAGATCAGCCTTTGCTGTTAAAGGCTTGAAGAGCTTTATATACAGTATCAATGCCACTTGCATCTTGGAATCTGTAAGGAGATGGCTGGAAGCAATTTGGTTAGACTGCAAAGCAAGCATGTCTGAAATAAGACAGTGTACTGCCATGTCTAGACCGTCCCTAGTATTGGACTCTCTGCCTGTGACACAAATTAATGCAAACCAGGGGCTGGGCACAGAAGGTGACTGTGTTCTGCCTCCCCGTTGAACAGCTGCTGAGGATTTCAAAATGCACAGTGAGGTACCTTGTACCCCTAATTCCTCTGATTCTTTTTAAAAACATAAATTTTATATTTATTTACATTATATTATATAAAATAAATTGATTCTGTTATGATTAAAAGCTACAACACACCTATTCCCTAAATTGAACACTGCCACTTTCCTCAGGCAAGAGCTGATGTGCATAAAAATTCTTTCTGCTTTTCATCAAAAATTTTTGAAGTTTCTCCTCACTTCCCCACATGCTGTATCAGACTCTCCTGTTTCACATTTGGCATTTACCTGAATTTTAATATCTTTTTTTTATACTAAAAACTCCTTAGGAACTCTGAAGGCAGTCCTGACTTGCTTGCTCTGGTAGCTCTGGTAAATACTTAGGTAAAAGTAATAAAAGAGCCCTGCATCATCATGAAATTTTAACTGTTAGTTATAAGCCTTCGCAGTTTTCCCAGAAAAGTGGTCATTTTCCTTCTTGGATGTCCCTAGAAGCTGAATTTGGAGGATGATCACACTGCCAGAAATGAGAGTAGGTTGAATGAACCTTTCTTTCAGTCTCATGTTAAGGTATAGAAAAGGAAGGCAAAAAGGTTGTGAACTTCCTTCCAGAGACATCATAACAAGTCACCAATGAATGAAAAATTCGGAAGTGATTTTGAAAGCAAGACCTAGTTAGGGTAAATATCTCCAAGGAAAGCAAAGCATGAATAAGAGAGTCAGAGCAAGTGAAGAACATTATATGAATTTTAATTAAAAAGTCACTTTTAGAAAGACTTTTCTTGCTTTTATGACTTTTTTTTTCTTGGGATCTTTCTATTTATTTTTATTTATATTTTCATTTTTTGACTGTGTGTCTATGAAAGGTAAGGATAGGAAATTGAAAGAGATAAAAATACATAAAAAATAAGACTCAAAAGACTTTTACCAATTTTAAAGTGTTTTTTTTTTTTTCCTGAGAAAAAACAGAGCCCTAAATAGGCATTTGTATGTTTATTAGAAGAAAAAATATACAGTCTTTTGAATTTTTTATGTTAGAGTAGAAAGGCCATGGCCTTAACCACATAAATATTCCTTCTAAGTCTTTCTGTCTTCCCACTTTGACAGAATCAGAGCTCAAGCATTATCTTTGCAGAATGTGGTTTGATTTGAAGAGTGCGCATCTTGTATTCCTTACTGATATTGGGCAAGTCATTTTGGATAGGCATCATAGAATCATGGAATATGCCAAGTTGGAAGGGACCCACAAGAAACATCAAGTCCAACCCCTGTCCCTTCACAGGGCCATCCCCAAGAATCACACCATGTGCCTGAGATTATCATCCAAACAGTCAGGCTTGGTGCTGTGACCACTTCCCTGGGGAGCCTGTTCCAGTGCCCAACCACCCTCTAGGAGAAGAACCTTTTTCTGATACCAAACCTGAACTTCCCGTGATACAACATTAGGCCATTCCCTCGGGTTCTGTCACTGGTCACCACAGAGAAGAGATCAGTGTCTGTCCTTCTTCTTCCCCTTCACAAGGAAGGTGTAGATGGTCATGAGGTCTCCCCTCAGTTTCCTCTTCTCCAGGCTGAATAGACCAAGAGACCTCAGCCACTCTTCATACAGCTTCTCCTCAAGGAACTTTCCCATCTTCATTGCCCTCCTGTAGACACTCTCTAATAGCTTTATGTCTTATACTGTGGTGCCCAAAACTGCCACAATATTCAAGATGAGGCTGCACCAGTGCAGAGTAGAGCAGGACAGTCACCTCCCGTAACTGGCTGGTGATGTTTTGCCTGATGCTCCTCAGGACACAGTTGGCCCTCCTGGCTGCCAGGGCACTGCTGACTCATATTCCGCTTGCCGTCTACCAGGATCCTCAGGTCCCTTTCCACATTGCTGGTCTCCAGCATCTTGTTCCCAGTCTGCATGTACATCCAGGGTTGCCCCATCCCAGGTGCAGAATCCGGCACTTTCCCTTGTTGAACTTCATCTGGTTGGTGATTGCCCAGTCCTCTAATTTGTTGAGGTCTCTCTGCAGGGCCTCACTGCCTTTGAGGGAGTCAACAGCTCCTCCCAGTTTTGTGTCATCTGCAAACTTCCTTAGTATCCCTTCCAGTCCTGCATCCAAGTCATTTATGAAGATGTTGAAGAGCACAAAACCGAAGATGGAGCCCTTTGGAACCCCACTAGTGACTGGTCACCAGTCTGATATCATCCCATTCACTATTATCCTCTGTGCTTGACTCGTGAGCCAATTGCTCACCCATCACATGGTGTGTTTATCCAGCTGTGTGATGCACATTTTGTCCAGAAGAATACTGTGAGAGATAGTACTGAAAGCTTTTCTGAAATCCAAAAAGATTACATCAACTGGCTTCCCTTGATCAACTAGGTGGATTACCTTGTCATAAAAGAAAATCAAGTTAGATTTTGAAGTACAAGATAGGTATCTAGACTTTGTCCATGGCCACGAAGTAAAGGCATCAGAGGATAATTAGTCTCATCCTACCATCATTGTATAAAAGATGTTGGATGTATTCTTTCCTATAACTTTAAAGAGAGCCTAAGGTGATTTTTCAAAGCTTAAGTGCCTATCTTTTAGTAATCTAAAGTTGGGCAAGATGACTCCCACTCATAATTTCTCTGTCTCAGTTTCCTTCTCTGTACAAAATTTCTCTGCTTCCTTGGGATGCTAGATGCCTAAGTAAATAAGAGTTTTTAAAGCAGGTTGCATTTTGTTGGACAGAGGTGTCATATAAATGCAAAGTATGACAGACAGACTGACTGAAGTGTGGAAAGATGGCTGGGAGTAAAATTAGAGGAAACTGAAAAATTTTATTCACATCCCAACAGAAGTTATAACACTATGGAAATTAAAGGATAAAATGCAGCTGCTACTCCTTGGATGGAATGAGACTGGCAGCTCCATAATGATTCCCCATACAATGGTAAGCACTTGCTAAGGGGGTTGCAATGGAGGGTGGAGCAGAGTGGAGACACCGTGGCCAGGCTCCGTAGAAATCCTTGCTGGAAGGGGAACTCAATGGTACTTTGCAGCTGATAAATTTCATAGCACCTGTCAAACAAGGGAGATAGGAGAAGTTGTCTTGCTGCTGAGCCACCAACTGTGGCAAAATTGCTCTCCTTGGATGAACTTAGCTCATTATAACATAATTGTAATACTAATGCACACCTCCACCCCAAAGTTACCCACCTCCAAGACGTGATCACCCCCCACTGGGTGTGCACTCTATAATTTTTTTGACTGTATCTTTAAAAGCAAAGCCAGAGAATTTTACAGCAATCAGTAACAAAGGTATTTATGACTAAAGTCACTCAAGCTCCACTTATACATAAAAAAATATTATAAAAGTAAGGTGAGAATGGGTAAAAAGTTAGAGAAGGAACCATTGTAACTACTGGGATCAGTCAATGGGCTGAACCTCTCTTCTCCCCCATAGGCACACCTACTGATTAAGAACCATACTCTATGCATGCTCAATACTTTTACTGGGGATTAGAGTTTGTCTGTATATTGTTTTGAATATGTTTTTGCAGTCAGATACTATCACTAGCAACCCTCAAACCTTAACACATGTCATTTTTACATTAATAAATAGTGTTATTCTGGAACCTGTTAGTTTAAGTCCTCCTCATGCTCTAGCAGCTGCTGGAAGTGGGTAACACACTCTAATAAAATGGGAAGACCCACTGAGGGGTCCCTCATGGTGTTGGCCTATTTCTCTGAATAAGTCAGTTGAACCACCCTCCTATCCAGCAGATAGCACGGAAGGGTCTGTGAAGGGTCCCCACAAGGGGACTGGTCAGGCACAAAAGTCTCGGCTTTCTTGGGGCACTGACAGACAAATAAAACACTAAAGGTTGAGGAAAACTCCCACACTAAGGGTCAAGGAAATATCCCCTTTGCATGTGATAATAAGATACATACTCTTTGGCATGTCAAAGTAGTATGGACGCCAGATAATATTATCTGAAATATTCCAAATACAGAAATCAGTGAGGCCTGGGCTGAGTTGAGCTCCCATCAAAGGGACAGCACACTTAGTTATACCATCATTCATACTCAAAGTAATTCAAAGTTTGCCCATTTTTGTTATAACCTTAATTTGGTAAAGTTACAGAGGGAAACATTACGAAAAGCTATTGAATTTTTTGCTTGTGTATCCCTGAACTCATCATTATCCAAGGTTTTGGAAAACTTCTGTGGACAGAGTATATCATTGTTCTTCTGATATTTTATCAGACTGGTTGTATGAAGGGAATGGCAATTTCAGCTGTGAAATTTAAATTTTACTTGTGGTGCTGATGCTGCCTATAGGATAATTAAATATGCATTGTATAATGCCATATGTAATTCACAATTATATATATAAAATGATTGATGCAGTAAAAGTTCAGCAAACACAGAAACATCACATGACATAAAAATATTATAAAATTGCTTAAAAAGAGATTCAGTAAAAAAAATAAAAGAAGAAATATCCAGGAAAACAAGACTATATATGAAGATGGAATTAAAACACAAGGCCTAAAGATTTTGTATCATGTATGTATATCTCTGGAGACAATACCACTCAAACAGCTTTAGCCAACAGTTTGATCATTTCCACATAGCAAAGGGACACAGTGGAAGCAGACAACCATTTGTGCTGTTCCTTGTTACTGTCTCATGGCAAAAATGAAATTATATCTGCACATGTCACCTCAAGACTGTTAAGGTTTTTTTCTCCCTGGTGACCTCAACCACAAATTGTAATTGGATCTGTGCATTGGACAAAGTCATCTGACATGCAGTACAGCTACAGGCCAATATAGTCATGGGCATAGGGTGATTTTTCATGCATAGAAAAAAACCTAATAAATAATACACCTAAATTGAGGAAGCTTGTAAAAATTAAATTAATTTAATTAATTTAATTTAATTTAATTAAGGTATAAATTTATTTTGCAGTACCAGTATTTTACAGTGCAATGCTAGTACACAAGCCTTTCTGTAGCTACAGTCACAGGGTGGATTGCATCCTCCACCAACATCTAGGAGGGGTTCACAAGTCATCCTCTGCACGCTATTGTGTGATTGAGAACACAGTAGGTTTCCAACTATTGTTTCTGATCTCTGACTGGGGAAGAGACCTCTTGGAAACAAGGAAAGGTGAATGATAAGCACTGAATAGCCTGTGGAAAACAACAATGATGTACTTCGAGTCCATCTGTTTGTGAGCATGGTGGAGGAATCTTGAGATTTGTAAAGTTTTTCTTGAATGAACTTTCTGTTGCCTGGATACTAATGTGAAATATCTAGTATGAAAGTAGATAAAGCAGAATCATTTCATGCATTTTCAGGTGTATTTGTAAGTTATTTTTAATTATACTGCCTGTTCTGCTCTGTTACAGATCCCTTGTTATTTCCTGTGTACTAAACAATGACAATACCACACTACTGTTAGGTTAAAGAGATGAAAGAAGATTTTTTTTCCTTATGGTTCAAAAGCAAAAGGTTAGATCAGGCTTCAACAGTGAAAGCCTAAATGCATTGTAATGAAGGTTAAAGCGTCCTTTAGAATCCATATGATAAAGTACTCTCTGACTCCACAAGGAAAGATGTGGAGAAACACATTTAGATAAGCACGTGGACAGATAAAATAAATTTTTTGGCTTCCTCGAAAGATATTATCAAAAATTCTTAGCCAGTCAATTCCAATCAGAGAACTAAACATAGAATCATAGAATCATACTATGGTTTGGTTTGGAAGGGATCTTAAAGAGTATGTTGTTCCAATCACCCTGCCACAGGCAGGGAACACCTTCCACCAAACTAGGCTGCTCACACAGTGAGTAGTGGCCTTGAACACTTCCAGGGTTGGGGCATCCACAACTTCTCTGGGCAGCCTGTTCCAATGTCTCACCACTCTTATAGTGAAGAACTTCTTCCTTATAACTTATGCAAATCTATACTCTTTCAATTTAATGCCATTCCCCCGTGTCCTATCACTACAGTCCCTTGTAAAATGTTCCTCTCCAGCTTTTCTGCAGGCCCCCTTTAGGCACTGAAAGGCTACTGTAAGGACTTTACAGAGCCTTCTCTTCTCCAGACTGAACAATCCCAGATCTCTCCTCCTGTCTTCATGGAAGAGATGTTCAAGCCCTCTGATCATGTTGGTAACCCTCCTCTGGACTCATCCCAGCAGGCCCGCATCCTTCTTATGTTGGAGGCCCCAGAGCTGGAAGCAGTACTCCAAGTGGGGTATCATGAGAGCAGAGTAGAGGGACAGAATCACCTTTCTCAACATGCTGGTCATGAGCTTTTGATGCAGTCCAGGACACAGCTGGCTTTCTGGGCTGAAAGCACATGTTGCCAGGTCATGTCAGGGTTGCTTTCAATCCATTGTCCACCCAGCCTGTACTTGTTTTTGGGATTGCCCCAACCCAGGTGCAGGACCTTGCACTTGGCCTTGTTGAACTTCAAGAGGTTCATAGAGGCCCACTCCTTAAACCTGTCCCTCTGGATGGTATCCTTTCCCTTCAATGTGTCAACCACACCACATAGCTTGATATTATCAGCAAATTTCCTGAGGGTGCACTCAATCCCCCTCTCCATGTGGCTGACAAAAATGTTAAACAGTGCTGGTCCCCTGAGGAACATCATTCATCACTGATCTCCATTTGGACATCAAGCCATTTAGTGTAACTCTTTGAGTGTGACCATCTAGTCAATCTTTACTGGAAGGCTTGTGCATATTCCAAATGACTTCAGATGGATTGATAGTAAACAAAACTGCTCTCTACAATTTCAATTGTTCATTATGGCTATCACCAGTCAATGATAACCATACTCTGGCAAAAAAAATATATACAGCTTCCACTTCACCCTGTGAAAAAGAAATCCCACTTTCTCAAAAATTCTTAAAAAGTACATAAAAAAAAAAAAGTATGGTGCCAGGAGGCAAGCACTTAATCAACTCCAGAAGCAATGTCCATATATTCATACCAGCTTTCTGAAAACATACAAAATCCTCTGCAACAAGACAATGTATCTCTATCCTTTATAAAAGAACAACAGCTCTTTCTGTAAATCTGTATTATCACATCCAGTGAAATACGTATATCTAGTAGTAGCTGCACTGCACTAGTTTGATCAGGAGATTTTGCTAAGCTCTTGAGATCAAACTGAAGGACCTTATGCTGAGGATTATTGCAATTGTCTGCAGCTATCGTGATTTATGTCAGCTGACTCTCTGTCCGCATTGTTATCTATGCTCAGATGTTTCTCACCCTGTATTAGTTTAGGAAGTTTCTTTCATTTCCTCATTTTCAGGACACACTACTGTGCCAACTTTCCATGCCACTGCAGATTACATTTGCCTGAGAAGATCACTACAATTCAGCACAGATTTTATATATGAGTTTTCAAATAACAGTTTTCTTAGGAAAAGCATTTGATAAAAAAAAGGAAAGACTTTGGCTTTTGTATAAATTACACATATACTCTTTAACCTCAAAGAAATGCTATCTGCTCTATGGAATTTCCCAAGACCTCCAAAAAAGGGCTTAGGTTCATTTTGAAACCACCTAGCACACTGGTGCTTGGTTTTAATAGGAGCTTCTGCTTGTTAACACACTTCCAAAGTGATGATAAGAACAGTTCTAGTAAAAAAAAGATCTAAAACCAGTTCACAATATAATATCTTGTGAATAATATTTTATTAAATATCTGGGTATAAAATACTTTGCAATTATCCAGACTCCATGGCCCTGTGACATTAAGGACTACTGTCATTTCTAGGTGAAGTTTGTCATTCATACAGTGAGCATTGTCAGTAAACAGCTTTTTCCACCCACCCATCTCCCTTGCTTTTATGCACTGACTCTGTAATGTTAGTCCCCATAAGCTGTTGGTGGTGAATGAGACATGTTCCTGCAGCAACCATTGCCAAAGAGCAGCTGAGAGACTTATAATGATTCACTGGTGCACGATAGCTCTAATTTCCTCTTTCTGTTTTCAGTCTCTCAACATTTTCATTTTCTGATATTCCAGTGCCAGGAATACTTTGTTCCTTTTTTCCTAAGGAAACAGCCTTTGTTGCTTAATTGAGATATGAGAACAGGACAAAATTTATTCAGTATGTTTCCTTAGACCTTTGTATGTGTATTTGTATGTATAGAAAAATGTGTGTACATGTGTGTGCACATGTATACATTCATACAAATATATATGTATGTATCTCTCTCTTTCATACCATATAGAGTAGCAAACGCCAGCTTCTACCACCCGCACTACCCTCCAAAAGAGATAAGCTCTAAAAACAACTCAGCTGTCAAAATTTGCCTGAAGAGATTTTCTTCCCTCTCTCCCATTCTTGCCTCCCCCCAAATAAATGCCTTCTTGCACTACCTCCAATGCAGTAGCTCAATGACAAAGTAAAACCTTCCTTTCCAAAGATTCCACTTAAAGACTTTAGAAGTCTTTGACTCCATTAAGTATCATATACTTGAGGAAAGTATAGTTTTACCTTAGAAGTCTCATTCCCTGTGCTTTTTCTGATTGTTTCCCCAAAGCACAGTTTAAGGTATAGTTTAAGATCATTTGAAGTATAATGTATATTTTATATTGTACATAAAATTTTACTTACTCTTTCTTAAACCATACTTAGTGAGGGGCGTCAAGAGGGCACAACTAAATTCCAAGATATTGTACAAATGATTATTAACTGAAAGTGCTTTGAAAGGGTATTAATACTTCTTACAATAAAAGGAGTTGGATCTTTTTCCCTAGGTATAACAGCAAGCCCTTGCTGGCATCAAAAGAAGCTTGTTTCCCCTCTGCAAAATATATTAACTAAGTCTTTCTAGTATGATGCCAGCCTCTACTATAAACAATCCAACCAGCCTTCAGGTCAAATTTTTCTACTCTTTAAGACAAGTAATGTGTGGCCACATGACCTTATTTCAGAAATTCACCTGATCTTCCAACTCTCCTCTTAAAACAAATTTATGTCTCTATAAACAGACAGGTTGGTTTAAGGCCAGTTCATGTCTGTAAGGAGCTGATCTCCATTTAGTACACACTCAGGTAGACTATCCTGGCTATGCAAGAAACTGTTCCTTCTTTCTTATGGAGTCTAAAGGATAGGAGAGTGGCATTTCCATCCAAAATGAATGAAAATATATGCAAGAAACAGAGAGAAGGAGAAACTAGTGAAATCTATCTCAAACATTGTACAAGTAACTCACATAGGCATAGTCCAAATAAAATAAAAAATGAAATTCATATGATCCCACACTATATTTCATCCAACAATTTTGTGTTCTAATTATCAAACAAATCACAGATTTTGTGCTGGTCACACCTAATTTATGAACTGTATAGAATAACAGTTAATTGACTCAGTAGTTAATTCCCCCTTGTATCTTCTCCAGTGATATTCAAGTATTTCAGCAGAGATTTTAATTGATTTTCACAGTAGCCACTCGTTAATAGGATAATTTGTCAATACAATAATAAAACAATTGTTCCTTCAGCTTACCAGATAAGAAAGTTAAGGCTGGTTTCATTAATTGCAGGCAGCTGTAGGGCTTGCAGGATGAAAGATGTAAATCTCAATGGTGCTGTGGAAAACTAGGTCAGAGGGCAGGGGAAAATTAGTTAAGCATGATGGACCAACAGTGACCTGTACAGGTGTTCGGGCTCGCTTTCGAGTCATCACTTCCTCTGTTCTTATTTGGCTCTGGCAAAGCCCATAGGTCAACACATACACTCCTATGCCTGGTTTGAATTAAAAGCCAGTTTAGAGCTGCTCACTCCCAAACTCCAGATAAAGTTACCTATTAAAAGTAAAATATTTCAGTGTCTTTATGTTGTCGTGTATTTCCCAAGGAGCTTTTTTTACATCAGTAAGCACCTCTTGATTCTTAAAATAGGAAACTTAAAATAACATTCAGCTTATCTACAAAGGTGGAAAAACAATATTACTAAGGGATAAGTGCTATTTGTGAAGTCTAGAAGACTGCAGTGAAATAAAATATCTATTGAAAATCAGCCCAATTGATGCAAATGTCTTTATCTATTACATGCAGCAAACTTTCCCTTTTCCCCCCAACATTAACATTGTAAGCATTTTCCCCCTCTATGAAACTTTAAAAGTAGTATTTCCCATCTCCCTTGTTTTCAGACTTGGATATTTTTCTCTGTACAACCTTCTGTCCTGATGTTATTCTTGATTAAGTGAAAACTTAAAAAGCACAAAATGCTAGCTAAAAGCTATTACTTTTTATTATAACTAATTAGCTTCAAACTCAAGTTTCCTTAAGAGGGAAAAGACTCTGATCTGACACCGTACATTCTGTATTATGTGAGTTTACTCTATTAATATGTCAGGCTGAAAATGCCAAAAGCAGTTGTTTGATCTTGATTGAAATCAAACACTTTCAACTATAAGAGACACATCTCCAACAAGTAACTTAGCCTTCCAAATATGTAAAATAAAATAGCCATACTATAGTGAGTAGGACAAGGGCAGTCTTAGCAGAATGGATGTTTCTGCATAAAAAATGGAGGGTTTGCATATAGAAATGTTTCAAAGGGGAACAAGGAATAAGGTCACTTGCCTTCAGAGTTTCTCATATAGAGCTTTAAGAGATCAGTCATCACAGTTATATTCTGAGATGTACTTTGGTGCACTTTGGTACACCTCAGCTCCCTGAGTGATTTTAGAAACAGTACAAGCTGTAGTACTTATAAGTGTAGACATATATGTTTATTCACCTTTGCCTGTCTCCTGATCTTAAGGTAGAGGTGAGACTGACCATGGCTATACCTACTAAATGTATACTACTGACTGATGGATGACTCTGTGCCTTCATCAGCAGAGTCTTGGGAGCAGCCATTTTTGAAATATGATTTTTCTGGCTTACTATGGTGCAGTTCCCTGTCTCCCTCCCACAACTAACATTTAGACAGTCCAACTTTTACATATCTCATTTTGGGGCATTCAAGTGGTGGATGACAAGGTTTGTTTGTTGTATTTCTAATTTTCTCCTCATCAACCTGGGGATTTCAGAGTCAAATCTCCCAACTTATTTTCTAAACAGAGAGGTAATAAGAGACCATGAAAACCTGAAATAATTTTAACACAATTAGACAGAATTGCTTAGCTTCAGATTCTCATAATAAGGTCACAAGAACTGCAGGGAAAGAAAATAATACCAAAAAAATAATTTATGTGATGCTTAGTCATTCACATTTTTAGCAAGCAGGCTCATCTCAAAGAAAGCCTTCTTTGTTCAAGAAATACAAAGTAGTTTAAAAATGAAATTCTGCTTCACATTTTTAAGAGAGGCTTGGTTACCTTGCTGATTCATGGCAGTAAAGTCAAGTGCTCAAATTGTTTGCTGGTGGGAGTTTCATTTTAACTTCCTCAGTTACAACATTGTTCATTCTTAACTACCATACAAAGCAGTTCATTCCAAACACCACCGAGCAATACTCCTTTAAAGTCAATTTGTCAATTCAATCTCATTACTCTCATTACTCTCCTTACATAAAAGACATCAGGAAAATATAATAATGTTCTTTGTTTGCTTTTTGTACATCTAAGTGCTATAGATATTCATTAACTCCTGCTTGCAAGGAGTGAAATATCTTTTTCAATTGGGCACTGGTGATACACTTTTCTCACCATGGAAATGAACATTCAGGGGCTAAAATGATGCTTGCTATTTTTGTGTCAAACACTAACAGCAATACCACTAAATTATCTTACCTTGATCCCGTATAAAGGAAGGATATATTAAGAAAAGAAAAGAAAAAAAAGAGATCGCTTTCATATTATGGTTTAATCTAATGAAGATGTGCTTAGGTAAAACAATACACAAAGAAAATCTTATTTGCCAAAATTTCAAGATCAAATTTATCCTCTTTTGCATGGTAAGTATAATAATTATTCAATGTAATAATAATTTAAAATGTGTGTATATATAGAAAAAGCTGTGTCAAATATTGAGTTGGACCCCCCAACTGCTTTAAACCAACACAGGGCTTTGTTGCTGGAAATATATCTATTTATGTCAAATGAAGAACTGAACATTAACAACAGATATATTGATAACAGGAAATAACCTTTATCTTATGTTTTACGAAGAAGAGAATATTTCTGTCAGTAGAATTAAATATGTGTTTTCATGTGTCTGCAAATCTATCTGTCTATAAATGTGGACAAATATTTGTGCTGGTTGAAATAAATATTTTCTGAAGCCTTAGGAGTCAGGTTATTCCTTTTGCTTAATTTCTGAGTAAATCACATATATTAGGATAAAATATGAATTTTGCTTATAGCTTTTATAATTAAAATTTTAATTGATTTTGGCATTTCTAGTAATGTGATTTTGTGAAATTGTATCAGGAACACTGTATTAGAGAGGCTCATGAAAAGCTTTTTTCTGTCACCCAAGAAAAACTGAAACATTTCCAAACATTTCTTGCAGTATCTCATGGTCTAAAAGTTTGTACCTAGACTGTATGAAGGAGAAAAAAAAGTATATATTCAGAGAGACGGTACACAGAAGTGAAAGCAGCAGAACTTCTTGCAAACCACCCTCAGTTGTGAAAAGAGAGAGAACAGCAGCTACCATGTGGCACAAAAACTAAATATATATTATTTTGTTCCTTTTCGTTAAGACTGCATAGGGCATAAGTTGTTTTCAAGCATGCCTCGGACTCCTACAGCTCCAGCTGTCATGTGTAATTAAACATTTGGCCTCCACAATTACTCTACAGTGTACATATGCCAGTATTTCAAGCCTGGAATATGCATTTCAAAGAAGAATAATTCCCTGGAAATCCTAAATTGACAGGAGCAAAGACAGCCTGAAGGAAAGTAGTCAGAGAAAACTGTAAGGTCGGGATCTAATGATTAAAAAAGAAACTTCAAGAAGAACTTCAACCCTTAACTAAACCAATGGGAAAAAGAACGACAGTTGGCAAGCAGATTTCTGCATAGGGATCCTGATTAGGGAGCCTCTTGGGTTAATTTAATATTATCAGTGTTGTTCACCTTGCTGTAGTATGCCTTACCATTAATACCATTTAAACAGATTTCTTTTTTCTTAAAGCATATTTGGCATCATTTATTTTCCATGAATACTGATCATGGCAATATTAAATTTGATGAATCATATTGAATCTGAGGTTGGTTTATAGCAAGGGGAGTTGGGTTTTCAGTTGGTTTGTTTTTTTCTTTTTTTCTTTTTTTTTCTCTCCTGCTTCACATGCTTGCATTTACTGCTGGTACTGTTGTCCTAAGTAATGCTGAGCTTGCATTTCAGTTAGGAATCTGCTTTTTTTAGCATTTTTTTATGAGGACCATTGGTAAAGAAATAGCTAAAGGTCCTAATATTTCTAATGTAAGGTTAAGAACAATGGAATTAGAGAAACCAAAATGTTTTTAAACTGGCAAATAAAGAAGTTAAATTGTGATAAAAAATGAGTGAATAAATTTCTTGTTTACAAAAATGTTTTCCTTTAGAGTGTCTCTGGTGTCTAATGATTTATTTTCCACCCTTATCACCCGTTTAGTAACCCTTAAATGTAAAGGACTACGAATCCATGGGCTTGAGGCATGAAAAAAAAATTAGAGAAAAAAATGAGCATTCTTCTATTAAAACATTTAAAAATGCTCTCATTTACTTAGCTTTCCAAAAGTTAGACATTTAAGCCTGAATTGGTTCAACACAGGTTCCCTTCTATATTGAACAGATAAAAATAAGCACTCCCAGTGTGCAATGCACTCAGTGCATTTTACACTGATATTATTATGCATCATTATAATTATAATCCATTATTCTTCAGTAGTAATCCAGAAAGACATTGTAAAGGACAGACATGTATGACTAAAGCAGACCTAAATATCTAAATGTGCAACATCTACATTAATCTGGGTAGAATTCCTACTTATAATGGACATTTTTTTCATGATTCTTGCCTTAGTATCACTTAGCTTTAGATAAATTAACAGGAGGGACAAGAGCACTTCTACCAGTGGAACTGTATCAGTGACAATGGAGAATTATCCCAAAAGGATGTTATAAACCCTGGTAATCTGTTAGCACTGCAGGCATCCCAGCCTTTATTCCATTTCAGACTAAGCTAAGGCATTTATCTTTAACTGACTGTAACTTACTATCTTGATAAAAAATTAAAGTTCACATCATTGTAAGGTGCCATGGCATGACAGCAAGTTACAATGCCTGTCACTGTGAATGATGGAATGACAATAAATTCATGTGAACCCTCATGCACAAACACACATACAAGGAAACAATTTTTAGATGCAGATTGGTATTAGGCTCTAGCCTGTCAGTGTTTTATACTGAAAAAGTGTCTTTGGAAAAGAAGTAAGACCACAATGTGACTGAATCATCAACTTATTTTCAGCCCTACTCAGGTTAAAGTACAAGGAAAGTCACACTAAACTATGGCTCACTTTTCTCATCATTTTTGGTTTCGCTTCCAAATCCAACTCTGCCAAGTCTGAAGCTGTTGATAAGGAGTTGAGCACAGCTTTTCCTTGTTAAAGCTGATCACTGAGGCACCAACTTGGTAAGTAGGAGCTATCAACTTCATTGACTTTAACTGCTAATTTCCATATTTCTTTTAATAGCTGCTAGTGTTGCAGACTATTCAGGAGAAGAGGCAGCATACCTGCTAATTCTGGCAGTGGAAGCACTTTGAAATACTGGCATAAGACTGGTCCTTCTGGTTAAAGGAGTAGCTCTGAAAGACAAGAGATCTGTGTTGCTCTTCCCACAACTCTACCCCTTCTCATACCAATTCTGCACCAGTCAAGCGTGGGAAGGTCTTGCTCCTGCATTGCATCTTTGTCCTTTGCATTTAAAGTAAGCAAGCTAAATCCACAACTTGAGAGAAATTCATAGTACTCAACTACTGGGAAAATAGGCCACAATATGGTTGTAAAATGCCAGTACAAAATCACTCCTTCTTAGAAGTCCCTTCATTCCTTCATCCTGAGACAGAAGAATTCTGCTATTTCAAAGCAATCTTTTGTTGATTTAAGTTGATCTAGATATCTCAGAGGGTAAGGGCTTTAAAATCAAAGCCCCAAACATCCACTTATTGACTACAGGCTGCATTTTAAGGGTGTAGTATTAACAAAGGAAAATACTTATGTCAGTCCCCCCCAACCCCCTCCTTTCACCAGTCTTTCTTTTGTTTTCAAAAGTTGTCTGATCATGTCCTTGTATTCTGAGAAGATGATTGTTGGAGGGAGGAAGTATGTTGAGTAGAAGAGAGAATAGAGGAAGAACAGGAAGGGAGAAGGTATCACAGGGTTTATGAAAGTGTCAGCATGACTGAAAGGCACTGACCATTATAATTCTAGTAAAGTTCCTGTAATGGAAAAAATCTTGTGCTGACTCAAGGTTGTGGATCAGAAAGTAAAATCTCCCCAAGTCAATTCAAAAAAAGTCATTGACTGTGGTGCACACAGGGTATCTACTGAACCTTAATAGGTTTCTTTAATAGTTAGAGATGAAGAATTCTGAAAAAAAAAAGGTACAAGTCTGGAAATGTCACTCCATATTCAGACCTCAGTACGTTTTTTTATGAAATTGGGCGATCTAGAGTATTGTACCCATTGGTACCTACTATTGTTGCACTTTCCCCCTACTTTTTTATTTTCAGCTCATTGCCTCTGTTATCAGCCAATCCTCTTCTCCTCTAGTTGCCTGTCCAGACAATCTCTGGAATGGTATTCTGCTATTTTGATCCATTTTCAAAAAATGAGGAACGGTATGAAGTGAAAGACACAATTTTTAGTCTCATAGTGGATGCTCCACAGTGATTCTTTAAACATATTGTCCCTAAGGTGGTCATATGATCTCATTCTGTCCTATATCTTACCTCCAGAACTAATTATAAGTCTGAAAATAGTTTAGCATGCTGGAAAATTTTCCATCATGAAAAATAGGTTGTAGTGAGTGGAATTTGTCTTTTTATCTCTAGTCCTTTCTTCTTTTTACTGAAGAGTGAAAAATTTTTTTAATGAAAACTTGTAAATTTTGCATCCTGTGGGGATGTCTACCCACTCATTTCTGAAATCAGTTGAAGTCTGGAGGTTTGGAAGCACTTTTTTTTTTGATCTAAAATTTTATGTGCACTTATAAAGTGAGAAATGACTGCCCATGAAGAAGTAGAACTGAAATGTGGTGCTCATAGTGAGTTGAAAATTAAAGGATAACAAAATTTTCTTACCCTAAATAGTCTCATTTTGTGGGCTTTAGCAGGGTTGTCACACTCATGATACAGAACACTATTCTCTCCAGCCTACCTTAGTGAGTTAGGAGTTCTGTGTCCACTTTTGAACATCACACTTAAAGATAAATGGGAGAAACTCAGAGGAGAGCATGAAAAATGAGAGAAGGTTTAGAAGACATGACCTGTGAGGAAAGCTTGAAAGAATTAATTTAGTCTAGAAAATAATAAACAAAAAAAAGAGTGAGAACATGATAGACATACTCTACCATGTAAAAGATGGTTATAAAGATGGTACTCATTTCTTCCTTACTGTAAAAAAAAAGTAGAGAAAAAAGGCTTAATTAAAAAAAAAATCAACAAAAACCCAAACAATCTAGATATTGGGAAAAAGACTGTTGTTGTGACAAACTCACAGTGAAGGCTGCCCAAAAAGTGTCAATAATCCCATGCTTTTGAGATTTTTAAATCAAGATAGACAAACACAAATTAGGAATGTCCAAGGAAAACTTGATTTGCTTTAAGGTGAACCAGATAACCTCTTGAAATTCTATCTGTCTCTAAATTTCACTGATTCAACACCTTCTTCAGACTTACCTAGACAATCATAAAATGGGAGAACTATGCTAGTTGTAGACAAGGCTCCCTCTTATTAGTCACACCTAGACCTTCAAAGTCCTTTAGCTATTTACCCTTTGCCATCAGCAGTCTCCTTCTTATCAGAATGAGTTTCTAATTGAATTGCACGTATGTGATAAAGGTACCATTTTAGATTTTAAATATTTGGTACTTACTGCAGAGATGAAAACACTTTATTTGTATAAGTATCTGTAGGACTAAATGTTTTCACTTACATAGTGTATGAACATTAACTAATAATTATGTTCAGCAGAAACTTGTCAGTCTTTCACAATAATAGTACAAATAATACAAGAGCTATGAAAGAATACAAAGCAAAGCAATGATTTTGAAATCATAACATAAAGTTATGAGTTAAAATATATGTCATTACAATCTTTGTATATGAGGTATCACTGAAAACTAATCATTTTGCATGTTAACAAGAAATGGTTGCAGGGACATTAGATGGGAATAAAAGTAAGATTACTTATTAACTTGGTAGGCATAGAATATATATCAAAGGATGGCTATGAGGACAGTATAAAAACTGCAGTCAATGGTCAGTTCAGAGCTGAGCTTATGAATTAGATGAGGTCACCAGAATTTCCCAGATGCCCAGGAAGATAAAGCAGCTTTGATTAAAAATAAGTTAAAAAAAATAAAGCCGACATACTGAATTTGCCTTCCCTCTTCCATCTTTCACCTCTCTGAAGTGACTGCATAGCATAGTGTCAACAGAGCAACATTACTAGTAATTCCTGTAATGTAACATTTTCCATTAGAAACTAATATGGAGCTACCAAGATTGTTTTATATATCATAACAGCTGTAGTATGGCCAAGTAATAACAATGGCTTTCAGCCAACCAACTCACCTGTGTTTCATCTGAGCTGTTTGTGTGCAGATTAAAGTTTCTAAATCCAGTCACCTTCTAAAAACATTCTATCTGTTAGGTTATACTCGTCTGCTTGGCACCTGTTTCCTCACTGAGGAAACAATTCTCACACACCATGGACTCCTACCACACACACATCTTCTGCTTAGTTTGGAGCAGATAGTGTTTACAGATCATACTCAGTTTTTAGAGTGAGCTCTGCTCTCTAGTTCTAGAATATCTTATTAAAAATTCTACTGGAAGAGGTTTGCTTCCCCAAAACAGGTTTTCTATCAAAGTGGCAAAAAGCAAGCTCAGCCTACAAGTGAGTCTATTCAGTATCTTTAGTCTGTGATTAGGTATCTGGCTTTGAATGAAGAAGTGTATGAAATCTTTGGTAGCAATGGTTGAAAAGAAGTTTGCAGAAACTTTTCCTGTAAGAGTCTGTTTTCTAAAGAAAATAAGTCAGTAAAATCTGAAATTTGTCTTGATAGTTGATTTTATTATTTGGAGAGAGATTTTTATCATCTATCTCCAATTGTGTATTTCTGCACTGATGTCAGACTGCCCTTCCTCCTCTTGCTCCAGAATTGTTAAAGCTAATTGGTGTTCATTATATCTTTCAATGACCTGAAAATGAAATATATTAGCTTCTGAAGAATTTTGTAAGTTCCTTTATTTATTTATGTCTTTATTTGCAGAAGAGAGATCCAAAACCCAAAATGTGAACCCGTAGCTACATTTTAAATGTTCAAACTAATAAATAATAAGATTTGACAGGGTCACAGCAAAGGTGCCCCAGCTACATGCATATTTATGCTGCAGATTTACCAAGTGATTTAGAACCACTGACTGGTAGGTCTACCTTTGGCGGCAATACTTTCCACATTTGAAAGGAGCAGAATTTGTGTACCATCTTTACTCCCTTCATTTAAAGTGTTTATCACTTATTTACAACACCTTAAGTTCAAAATTCATCTATATTATTCCATATCTCAAAGTATAGAAGCAAGGTTACTGACAACACAGGGACAACCCTGACAAGCCTTCAAGGCTCCTTTTTTTTTAGTGGTTGAGTAAACTAAACTGAACCTTTTTTTTTTCCTTCTTTCCAACTCCCCAACAGACAAGATCACAAAGATATCATGTCAAAATAAAGACTTGTCTACACAGGTGACAGCCTCAGAAAGAGTCCCTAACTGAAATAGCAGTCTTCAACTCTGTCAGGCTTGGTGCTGTGACCACTGCTCTGGGGAGCCTGTAATAGTTCCCAGCCACCCTGTGGAGGAAGAACCTTTTTCTAATATCAAACCTAAACCTCCCCTGACACAACTTCAGGCCATTCCCCCGGGTTCTGTCACTGATCACCACAAAGAGATTAGTGCCTGTCCCTCTTCTTCCCCTCACAAGGAAGCTGTAGATTGCCATGAGGTCTCCCCTCAGTTTCCTCCAGGCTGAACAAGCCAAGTGACCTCAGCCACTCTTCCTATGGCTTCCCTTCCAGATCCTTTAATAGCTACATGTCTTTCCTTTGGACAGTCTCTAATATTTTTATATCTTTTTCATATCATGGCACCCAAAACTACACACAGTGCTCAAGGTGAGGCCATGACAGTGCCAAGCAAAGTAGACTATTCCCTCCCTCAACCAGCTGGCATTGCTTTGTCTGATGCATCCCAAGACATGGTTGATCCTTCTGGCTGCCAGGGCACTGCTGATTCATATTCAGCTTTCCAACAAAACTACTATGTACAAATAAACTTGTCACAGGCATTTTGTGTGCTGCAGGTAAAAATAAACACATGAGGTGATTAAGCTAGCTTATTGTTAAATATACACTTATCAATTTATGATTAATTTTGAGTCACCGGCAAATAGCATTGATGGTTTTGAAGGCAATAGTAACCATAATACTCAGGAGAGAATGCAATGATGAGGTGAAAAAGGTTAGAGTAACTATTTGATAGATTGCCATTCTACACTGGTTTAAAAGTATGAAGTAATATATGTAACTTATTAAAGTAAGAGTTCATAAAATTCTCTTGGACTCTGGTTTGTGCACTTATCAAATTCAAAACTTCACGTATAAAAACGACTAAAACTTGATTTCCGGTCTCCTATAAAAAAAAAGATGATTTGTATTTGAAGTAACAATAAGTCTCAAGACCCACAACTATCTCTAACTGAGGGGTTTTTTTCTCCCTGGGGGAAGAGAAAAGCTATTGGAGCACACATAAAATTTAGGTGCTTTAAGAATTTCTCCAGGACTTCTGTTAGATTTGCTATCAAAAGAGGCAATAAAATGGGAATTTATGTTTTTTCCTTAACAAATCTTATGCTTTCTGATCTAGTGTTTTGTCATTGCAATTAGGGTTGTTCTTTGAAGTAGCAAACTGAAAAGTGGTGCCATGGTTTATTTTAGGTATGAACATTTAAAGAATATGAAGAATGTTGGGGAAATAAACTTCATATATTTTATTCACATATTTTTTTCTGACAGATTGCCTCTTCACAAAGTAAGGGTATGGTTTGATCATGACTTACAAGAAGAGACACTGATTTCAGCTACTTTTCTCAGTAAAGATTGCAGCCATGTAGAAAATTAATTTATGGTTGCAACAAGATTTCAGGCTGTACCTATTCTAGGTAAGAATATCTTCCTAATAACTCCCTCAAAAATTGGCAACTGAGGAGTAGAACATTTAGGACATGTAATAATTTTGTACTGTCAGTGCTGGATCACTTCTGCAGTATAATAATGTTCTGTAGAGCATCTTTAAATAGTTTGTGTAGGGTTTATCTCATCCATGCACCTCCTGCATAAAGCCTGATGTAATGTTAGGAATATTTACAGGACTTAGCTGGATTCACTCAGTTAGTGAGCTTTCATTTATGATAGACTGCAAATCAGAGCTGGATACAGGAAACCTACTGGGGTACCCAGGGTGAATGTGGCAAACCCTGAAGCTGGTCTCAGCTGGAGCACAAGTGAAAAGGAGCTCTTCTCTTGGTTGTTCTTCAGCTCAAACAGAGAGATGATTACTGGACCGCTTCTACTTTCGTCCAATTGCTGTCTCTATTAGTCTGTGGAATATATTAACGCTTCTAACACAAAGACCAGAACCTCATTCTAAGATTCTTTTTTCCCCTGCTTCAATAGCATCATCTAGAAAATATCTGTGATTAAACATGGAGACAATGAAACAGGGGAAGAGGCTCACAGTGGGTTGATCTTGACTAGCAACCCAGTGCTCATCAAGACACTCTATCACTTCCCTCTTCAACAGAACAGGAGGAGGAAATGCTACAAAAAGCTCATAGGTCAAGATAAGGACAAGGAGTTTGCTTGTCAATTACTGTCATGGGAAAAATGGACTTAACTTGGGGAAATTAATTTATGGGCAATTAATAACAGAGTAGAATAATGAGAAATAAGAACAAACTTAAAATCCTACGCCCCTCCCTTCTTCCAGGCTCAACTTCACTCACAACTGTTTTACCTCCTCCTCACATTGAGCAGTGCAGAAGGATGAAGAAGGTTATGATCAATTCATAATACTTTGTGTCTGCTGCTTTTTCTTCCTCATGTTCTTCTCCTGCTCCAGTATGGGATCCCTCCCATGGGAGACAGTCCTTCAAAGACTTCTCCAACATGGCTCCTTCCTGGGGCCTGCAGGTCTTCAAGAACTGCTACAGCATGAGTCCCTTTTACAGGGTGCAGTCCTTCAGGAACAGACTGTTGCAATGTGGGTTGCTCTTGAGGTCACAGGTCCTTTCAGGAAAACTGCTCCTGTATAAACTCGTCTCCACAGTCTGCAGCTTCCTTCAGGTCACATCTGTCTGCTCTGGCATGGGGCCCTCCATTGCCTGCAGAATATCTGCTCCACAGGCTGCAAGGGAATCTCTGCTACAGTGCATGGAGTACTGTAGCAGACAGTACTCCTTCAACTCCTTCATCGACCTTTGCGTGTTTTGTTGTTCCTCTTACACTGTCTCAGTTCTCACTCACAGGGGCTGTGCAGCAGTTTTTACCCTTTCTCAAATATGTTACCATAGAGGTGATACTAATGTCACTGATGGGCCCAGCTTTGGCCAGTGGCAGGTCCATCTTGGAGCTGTATGAAACTGGCTTTGTCTGACGTGGGGGATGCTCCTGGCACCTTCTCACAGAAGCCACCCCATTAGCCCTGCTCTTAACAAAACCTTGCTACATAAGCCCAGTACTACCATCAAAGATCACAGGATGTCTAGATGGAGTGTTTCAAGACCTGTAAAAGATATGAGATCTGTGCACAGCTTTAGGGTTCTTGATCCCCTAGCTTGAGCTCAAAAGCCATAAGGATGTAGGCACAACTGAAAACTAAAAATCTGTCCAGATGAGGTCTTCTGCATCACTGGTAGATGTCCAGACGTGGAACTTCAGAATGATATTGCCATCCATTTCTGGGGGCTTCTCTGTTCTCAACATGTTCAGGTGAGGAAATGCAGGAAATGCTTCAGCTGAGCTTTGAAATACTGTGGAGCAGACATAATGAGATTTACCTTGCTTTCAAACAGGGACATGCCTGCACACAATCTGGAATTCAAGTTTAAGTATTCAGGGAATGTCAAAGTCCAAAATGTGCAGTTGGTGTACAAATGCCTGAAATACTGCACAATTCTGAAAAATAGATGCTTTTTAAACACTTTATTGAGATTTGGATCTATATTTCACCTAAACACTGCCTTGAAAAAAGTAGACAATCTAAAGAGGATTTTTAATCTAGCATGGTATGGTGGGATCTTTTCAGGTGAAAGACAAAACATAATTTAAAGAAAAAACTGTATTAACAATTGAAGAGACCCACTCCTTGAGCTGCAAATTTTCGAAGGTTGGGAGAACATTCTTGGAAAGACACAATATCTGCTTTCTCTGATCTTGTATTTCACCCACCAGATCCATATTGACAATTGTGAGACATGTTAGGTCTGCTGTCAGTCAGAAAGTATGCCCAGAAGGCCATGTACATTGCCACCAGCATGCAGATACAACATTTAAAGAACAAAGAGAGCAAATAAAAAACTTGTCTTGAAATCAGCTGTCTACATGCTCATTTCACATGGTGATCACCTTCTTTTACTGTTACAAGACAATGGTGTGAGGTTTTCACAATTTTTTAGAAATGTCTGAGAACAGGTGAACACTTCTGTGATAGCTCTGTCACACTGAAAATCAAAAAAATCCATCTTTTCAACACTGATGACCCAGTTTTTGTTTCAGGAAAGTGGGGAATGAAATACAGAGTAGTCTTATGAGGTACCGAGAAAATTAATTAATTCTTTAACATGTCTACAGTGCTTCAGAAAGAAAAAGAGTTATCCTTAATATTAGGTAATCTCATAAACTTAATGAGACATCTTACATGTCATCACTTGAAGCCATTGCTGTACTCCACAGAGTTGATTATAAAACATGCCTCAAAAATGCAGATTATTTTTTAGTATATCAGTCAGCAACTCTTCACTTTTTATGAACATACCAAGCTCTTCAGATTTCTTTGATTTTTTTCCAGTCAATTCAGTATGAAAACATGTGCAGTAAAGCTGTAAGAAACTCTCTCTTAAAGGAAAACAATCACAAATCTGGTTTATGTGCCCTGGTGGTCCAAATGTAAATAAGTACTCAGAAGGGAAATTAGCATAATAGGCATGAATTAACTGACTGAGATAAACTAGAAAGTATTTGAGCTTCAAAATGGATCAAATAATTCTGCATGAATAGAAAAATATCTTTAAATTTGTGTATGTCTTTTCAACTTCTTAACTTAATATTAACTGAAAACGCCACAATACTGCATGAAAGGTTATTTTTCTCATATATATCCCTTTGACTGTAATCTGGGAAAACCAATAAGCTAATATAAAGAGTCCGTTCTGAAAGCAATACTGTACATTAACTAAGACATACCAGTACAGAAAAGCTAAATGAATTCTTTTTCTTTTGAGGTTATCAAGTTGTGTAGGAAGTAGGGATATGCTGCCCACATTACAATAGACAAAGGGTGTGGTTTTTTTTCTCCCTGTAGATTTACATTTGATGAGTTTGTCTTGGGGTTCGTTATGTGTTTTGGTTTGGTTTTTTTTATTTGTCCCTCAAACATTTATGAATAGACTTAGCGTTCAGGTTTCTATATAGCATTTGAAAACATTCAGAAGAGATTGTAAACAATAGGAACCTATTAAATATTTCTGGAGTTTCCAATATTGGTGTGGAACAATAGACTTTCAAAACTGATCATTTATAACCTTCCATGAAAATCATGCATGCCATACAGTTTTGCAGAATCACATGGATCAAAAATTTTTTCTGCTTTCCATGGACCATTGAAAAATACCAGTTCACCATTTTGGCTTCAGAAACAAAAGAAAAGTGTACCTAAACAAAGATTTGTTTGAGTGTGAAAGAATTATATAAATAAAAATGCCAGGTATTACAGTCTCATATAAATGGTATATCAACACAACTTCGCATTTTTACCCTATCAAGAATATGTCTGGAATTTTTTAAATTGCAGCACACAAGTTTTGATCTCTGCATCTATCTCAGTAGGTTTTTGAACAGTTTAACCAAACAGGTTTTCAGCATTGATTTGTCTTTTTTTTTTAAAATGAATCTGAAATTTTATGTAAATTAATGACACAGTGATTCTTTGAAAATTTTTTGTCCACAAATCATTTTTTTGAATCTTTTATTCCATTTTTCAGCTGATCAAAGAGATTTCTTTTGACAAGAAAATTTTATAAATAAAACAAGCAAGCATACCGCAAATTTTAAGTAGATTGGTAGATATGTAGGTAGAATCTAAATTAGCACATTGTCTAGGGTAGTCTACACTGACCTATTTAGCTTTAAAGCAGAGCTGTAAGAGAGTAATAATGAACTATAACTGCTTTTTCTACATCACACTTCACACATGTGATTTACAATATATTTGCTTAGTATTGGCAGAGGACATGATGCAAAGTACCTGGCTTGTAAAATCCAAGTATAAAGTTAGAAATAACAGTACCATAAAGTTTGAAGTCCCAAAGCAACTCAGCATTTTCAAAGTTTCAAGCAAGGTATTTTGAGTGTCAAGCGATCAAAAAGTTGTTGCCTTTGGAGCAGGCGCTAGCAATTGAAAATCTGTTTGCATGTACTTCTCGGGCATTACAATTCCCCAGGCATTTTCTTTAAGAAGGAAGGCTTGGCTAATAATTTTGAATCTGAGTCTTACCATTCTCCATTTACTAACCTAAATACCCAGCTTTTCTTCTGTGACGTATGTGTTTAGTCCGAGCATGTGATCATCTGCCTACCTGGTAAATAACACTCACATGCAGAAGATAGATATTGAGGCTTTTACCAAACCTGCCTCAGGAGACACAGAAGGTACTGTTAGAATCAACTGGATATTTTTTTCTAGACAAAAGACTAACACACTTGGAGAAAACACAGCTTCTTATCTGAAAATCTTCTATGATAATCAGAAAGTGATAAAGATAGAAACACCAGTGAGATTTAAGGAGAGGTGGGATTTTTTAATGACTTTGATGGAAAAAGGAGGGGAAAAACAAACAAACAAATCGAGAGTAGTTTATATATGCCAGACTGTGCAACAGAAACACAGCTTAGGAAGGCAGTAAAGTGAAAAAGTGGGAACCACCTGCAAGCACAAAAAGAGGGTCTCTCATAAAAAGTGCTACCACCAAAATGCTATACTAACTAAATCCCACTTGAATTTATATTTCTTTGGTTTAAAGAGCATAAAAGAGTGAACAATACTATGTTAATTTTTTTTCCCTGATACCTTTTGCAAGCTTGAAAGCATTTATGTTTCTGCATGCTATATTCATTCTATTCTCAACTGGGACAAGGGAAATAATTCACCAAAGTATGTCTTCACATTCTTCTACTGTTGATAACTGTCATTCAAAGTCCAGTCAGTTTGTTTTATCAGTTTCTTTGTTGCTTTAATAATTCCTTTATTGGTAACAAGGAATATGCAGGAAATGGTAAACAAACTCCTGAATAGATTAATGTTTTTAACATCAGCAGTAATGTTGATGTTAGCTAAAAACAAGTTAAAATTAAGAGTTCAGGCACACAGTGTACTTGTATTTTAATGAGGTGATTTGTGTAGACCTGTCATTGAGTGTTAACATTTACAAATGTAATTAATTCAGTCATATAAAACAAATATTAGATAGTTATATTTTAATGAATTTAAACCTATGTATAAATGCCAGCAGAAAGTTCCAATCATACTTAGTCGGGAATATGCATTAATCTTGCTTAGTTTTGCTCTATATAGTGCACTAGACAAGATCTTCTGGCAAAATTAAAAATAAATGCCTACGTTTGACCTCTGACTCAGGCAGTGTGGAAACATACAATATTTAAGTTTTAATTGTGCTATTTTTCAGCTGCACCAAATCAGACCATCTGTCCAAAGTCTAAACTAGATTTGTTTTTCTACATATATTGAAATGCATTTTTTAAAATTAGGTTTTGTTATTATTTCTGTGTAAAAAGTTCAGAAATATTTGCATATATCCAAAGAGGAATAGCCTAACATCCAATTAACAATAAAATATGCATTGAACAGGAAAAATAAATATTGATCTGCAAAATACCATGCCAATTTGTTCTCATGGTAAGCATCCTTTCCCTTCAATCAACTGCTTTTCTTTGACAAAGGGAATGGGAAGAGGAAAGTGCTCAAATGAAATATAAGTGAATGTTGTTTATAAAGAAGAAATGTATATACCGATGGCAAATACTTCAGGCCAGATTTCCTTACAACTTTCAGTTTTTGTGCTTCACTGAAAACAAAAAATTAAACAGATCCTGAAAATCACATTTGAAAAAACTATCACAGATGGTGATGCTTATTTGTATACTCACTAGATAATGCTCACAGTATCATATATTTGCATTTTATTTTCACTCAGAAGTTGCCTCGCCATCCCTTTCATTCCAACAGACAGGTCTCTTCTACAACAAAGAGGGAGATGGTGGTAAGATCAGTCTTAAGATGTGACCAGAGGTGCAGAATGGTATCATTCCAGGAGGTCATCTGGAAAGACATGTTTGCAGAGTAGACAGGCTTCCAAGAAGACCATGAAGGCTGATATCCTGTGACTTAAGGCTGGTTGTTCAGGAGACCAATGAAGAATGAATGCTTTGGACTGCTGTGCCCATATTCACAAGGTGGGCTGTTATCTTCAGGAGCTTGGCCTTGCCAGGAAGAGCTGGGTTCCTGTATCTCTGCCTGCTTACTCCTCTCTTTCTCTCCAAATGGCATATCCCAGTCAAGTAGCAGTTCATTTGCACTGCCATGTGCAAATGTAACAGACGGTCTTCACATCCATAAGAACAAATTTCAACATTTCAGAAAACACTTGAATTTACTTTAGCCAAATACATGCCCCTAAAAATGCTGAGCAGTGGGACTGTTAAGGTTTTTCTGCTGTTTTTCTTCCTTATGTCAGCACCACTTCAAACTCCAGACATGCTAATCCCAAAATATCTACACAGAAGCTTAAGAATTTCTTATATCTCCACAAGACACAAAGATGAAATATAGATGTTTTTAAATCCGACATGCATATCTGAGTTAATCACCTTAGCCTTTATAATCAGTGACTGGGTAGGATAGGAATTTTTGGGGCATGGTTCATCTCCTCCCAAAGTGGAATTTTTTCAAATGACTGATGATCTAAATGTGCCTATCAGTCTTCCGAAGACCATGGTATGATTAGGTGAGTGTATAGATGTCTAAAGTTAGGTGAGATGAATTTCACCCCCAGTGATGTATTAGATAAACAAATTGTATCAAAATATCCCAAAACACATTGAGTTGACAACTGTAGTTTTACATCAAATATTCCCCTGAAGTGCCCTTTACTTTATGTGTTATTGTCAAGATGAAGTCATGAAGACCAATTATGAACAGCTGGAAAAGTGCATGTTACATAAAGGTGAAGAACATCTGGAGTATTCTACAGAGGATCCTATAGAGGTCTGTTAGAATTAAATGTAATTCAACCAGATAGAATTGCTAACAGCAAAAGAAAAAAGCAGGGGGAAAAAAGATGGAAAGTAAAAGAAAGCTGCCATATTACAGACTATTTATTTTGTAGTTGAGAAACCCTGAAAACTTACATGGCTTTTGCTAAACTTGCAATATTATCTGATATTTCAGTGAGAGTAGATTTGATGATCAGCAATATTGAACACCCAGTGCCCGAAATATTGATAAAACTTTTAATTGAAATATACACTTAAAATAACATACTGAAAAGAATATATGACAAAAAATATTTTTTCAGAATGTTCAAGAGTATTCAAGAGTTTGGAACCATTTGCAAGTATAGCACCAATGTCATAGAGATTTTCTGGTTTGCTGAAGAATGTGTTTCTGGAGGAAATATGGTAGAAATATTTGGTCATTGTGGGGCATACTGAAGTTATGTGTGTAATCATTACCTATTTGCTTTAGTTTTGTCTATGGCTTGGGAATGAATATTGAACAACAGCTAAAAGTCCTTCACATACAGTACCTGGGATTCAAAGTCACACTTTTTTAGAAAATGCCTACTGTATGATCTGTATTTATTAAGTGTTCCTATTACATTAATACTTTAAGGTAAGTCAGTAGGAGTATTATGATACTGTAAAATTTTAATATTAATAAATTTGCCTATGGTAATAAAATACATGTACATTATTGCTTTTATGAGAATGAAGTTGATTTATGTTATGTTGTAACCCCTTGCTGAGGAGGATGTCTTGCTGTATGTTAGAAATGTCTATATTGCAGACTATTGTATTTCTTTTCACCATTCTAAACATAATAAACGGTTGAATGGTTATGTAGAACTCTTAGAAAAAATAGCATTGAAATAGAATGGCATGCCAAGTATTAGGTACATTAGATATTTACCTTTTTAAGAGATTAGTTGTTCACTTTTAATTTCTTAACCACTACTTATTTCAAATATTTTCAGATTGTTGACAGGCTATCAGAATTTTCTAGTGCATAGTACAGATACAAATAAAAATACACCTGACACCATTTCTCTCTAAGATAATTTCATCTCAGTGTCTGTTTACTATAGTTCACACTAATTATTTGTGACTAATGTGTACACAGCATGAGACCTCAGAGACCATATATAGACTGCTGAATTAGAAATATTTTTTTTTATTATTTCAAGTATTATATCTAGTTAGTGTCATGGTTTGACACCCTTCCCTCCCCGGGGCGGGGCTAGAAGTGGTTTGTCCCAGGTGAGTTTCCGATGAGGGGCCAATAAGAGTTGTTTTTCACCCGGGTGAAATTAGGATATTACGACAGCCAAAAAGGAATTTGTTGGCAGAGAGAGAATCGAAGCCATGAGGTGAGGGAGAGGAGAGAGGCCTGTGGGCCCCTTGTGGGGTGCCAGGTCCTCTTTTCCCCTCTGGCCAGGCTGAGGGGGAGCCCGGAACAGTATTATAACTGGAGCGGGTGCCTGTGGCCAAAGGCTAGGGGGATTTTCCCCCCACTGCCCAGGAAAGGTGGTGGCGTGGACTTGAGAGGCCAGCCATGGGGTTGGAGCTAGCCCCCCACCTGCAGGCAGGCACGGCATTGGAGCCAAGCCAGAGATGGGTTGAAGGGTGGCCCGGAGCTGAAGAAGCTGCTGCGATCGTGCAGAGCTGGAAGAATTCCACACATAGGAGAGAGACTGAAGCAGTCTCGCTACCACCTTTCCCCTCCCCACCATGGTTGGGGAGGAGGCGACCCTGACCTGAGACTGAAGCAAAAACAGAAACAGGCCAGGGAGCTCGGAGGTGCTCTATGCAAGGTTTGGGCGAGAGCAGCCGAAAACTGAAGGAAGAATGGGGGGGGGGGAGGAATGCCTCCTCATAACACGTGGAAGCCAAGCTGAAGCTGCAGCTGAAACAGAGAGAAGCCAAACCAAGCAGGCTTTTTCTGGGCAAGGACTTTTGGTGAAAACTATTTGGAGTATATAAAAGACTGAGCAAAACCCAGAAACTCTGCAACCTGGAGAGGAAGAGTGAACGCCTTACTCTCTGGGAGGAACCTTCACGAAACAGGGAGAAAGGACTCAGAAGCTGACTCCCTGTAACTCGTGATGCAGACCTGTAAAACAAATGTTCCCTTGTAGTCCAGGAGGAGACCTCAGCAGAGGCCAAGTAGCTGGTGGGGGTAAAGAAGACCCCTTCCTTGATATCCCAATGAGACTTTAGCTGTCATCCTGGAGGGTTCTTCTTCTGGATTGATGTGGAAAGACCCCGGGGTGGTAGAGATTGTATTAATACTGTGTATTTATTTGCTTTTTAGTTTCTATAGTATTTATTGTGTTAGTAATAAATTCTGATATAATTTCCCCACGCTGAGTTGTGCCTGTTTGAAAACTTCTCTTTCATGTCAAGGCAAATTATGGGGGAGCTGGAGATTGGATTTTTTGGGGGGTAAAACCACCACAGTCAGTTTTAAACGTGCACTCCTTTAATTATTTTATGCTAGTGTCTGTTGTGCAATCTTCTATGAAACCACTGGGAAGGCTTGTTTTCTTCTAGGCTGTTTTGTTTAATTGCACTGTTGCATGCTATTACCTTTAGAGATAACTTATTTTGCTGACTTAATTCTTTAAATACAAAAATTTCAGCATTGTTGAAGGCTCCTCCTCAGTCCTAGAAAAACACTCAGTTGGGTACAAACTGCAAGTTTTCCTCTTCAGTTTCTTGAACATTTACAATACATGTGAGACTGGAAAATCAAATCATGAAGCTTATACAGATTTTTCCAGAGCAGATTTTTCCAAAAGATAACTACATTCACCTAAAACCTGAGTATTTGTTGTGTGCTGCAACTTTTCCATCCTCACTAATCTAAATCAAATAAACCTGCTCTGGTGCTGCATCACTGAATACATAAAAATTCTCCAGACTAGAGTAACCTAGAGCTACACAGCTATGTAGGCAATTTGCTTTTCTGTAGTGAGTTCTTAATACTTTATATGTTTATATATAAAACAACACTGTTGTTGATTAAAAGTCACAGATGTCACCAGCTTCTCCCATATTCCTTATGCTCCTTCTTTGACAGAGTTAGGTAGTTAAATGGTGTCATCACTTCTACTCAGCTTTTTGCCTTGTTTTGGTCAGGGGAATGAGTAAAGCCAAGGGGTGGTAGGGAAAGAACCAACATCATAGTCTGTGGCTGACACCTTACAGACAGACAAAATCCTAGCAGGAAATCCTAGGCATACAGAGGCACAGTAAACAAAACAAAACATCACAACAACAATTAGGTTGTGTAAATTTTTTAATCTCTAGGTCAGAGCACTTCCTTTCCCTATTTTGAAGGTCTTGTACGTTCCTCCTTTGATTCATTTACTACCTTTCTGGTAGTTGATCAATAAATGTGCCCTTATAAACATTGAACATTTCTACACTCTGCAGTCTTAACTGTCAGCAGCAGTTGCCTACGCTAAGTGTAATAAAACATTTTTGCCTAGGGAACTTCAAAGTTGTATGGTTTTCAGTGAATTTTTCTCTGTGGCTTTGCAAATAAATGTAACAAAGGTACCTCTTCTCTAGCTGTTTTATCTTTTCTTTTTAATTTTCTTAGAAAACCAGTATTTATAATCCAGCTCTGTGAAGAATCACTCCCGGATATCACATGTGAGAATTGTTTCAGATTTAAGTCTTGAACTTCCTTTTTTTAAGATCAGTTAGATATATTATACAACAAGTCCTATAGCTCTAATTCTGGAGTCACAGCTTAGAGGGATATATTTGCTATACCTTGAAAGAAAGTCACTCCCACCTTCCCAAATTTTTTTTTTTTTTTACTATGCTCACATCTATCCATGTGCTGCTATGATTTTAATAAATGAGATATACAGGCTATTCAAATAGTAGTAAAGAGAGAAAAGTCATTGTGTGGTGTTAAACAAAGTGTTAAATCTTGCTACGTGAGTAAACAGAAGCACAAAAGCACTTCTGCTTGTGCTGTATACTTCACTGTACGCCAATAACCTAGATGTCTCCATCACCATGAAAATAAAGAAATTTTACGGGTTATAGAACATCAAAAATTTTCTCTGTATGCCAGCACATTTTTATCCTGCATAGGTGCTTCTCTAATTGCCACGCTCTTACAACAGTCACAGTATTCAGTGCTTATAGTCCATACTTCTAGTCCAGTTGTGATGGTGATGCACTATTGATACAATGAGTGACAACAGGAAACCAAGCCAGGTCAGAAATTCATTTCTCAGACACTTTTAGTTACCTCACATTTCCCTCCCCACCCTCACCCCACCCCCACCCTGCTTCAGCTAGCTACATTGTCTTGTTTTCTGTACATTGTCTTGTTTTCTGTACTCTGAACCTCACTGTTCTCTCTTCCACTCTCCAGATATCTCTCCTGGGCCAGTTAACCTCTGTGGGCACACTTTATCTTCATTAAATATTTCATGTGTGGCTAATTTGATGCAAACCTGAAGAATTTTATTTAGTCAAAACTGAAGAATTTGGATCAGCCAAGTATTAAAACACACCCACTTACCCTGCTGAGCATCCTGGTGAGCACTCAGTATCCTACTGAGTGAAGTCCTGGTACTGCCTCCTTTTGGCTTTCCTGAGCAGCTCTCTTGATGAACCATGAGGGCCTCTGCAGGGGAGGGGAGCAGAGTCTAATTCTTTATCCACTCTAAGTGGTTGCTCTCTTCATTTATGAATATCCTCTGGAAATCAGTAAGACACCACTAAATTTGAATAAGGACATTGGAATCCCATACTGTGCTACTAGTGAGCTTGTTCTCAAAGGGCTGTAAAGCAGAACATAGCAAATAGTTACACCATTAAATGGACTAACTGAGTTTTACCTATGGTTGAATTACTAGAACACTTTTTTGATGTATTGCTCTAAAATCTTTAACACAAATATCCATTTGTCTCCTCCTATCTGTCACAAAAAAGACTTATACAGATATTCCAAGTTTAAAATATATTTGTCCTGTGTAAAAGCTCAGAAAAGCTTCAATGATGACTATCACCTGTTTATTGCTACTGTAATCTCCGAAGTCTGTTTCACTATCCAAGCCTAAGGGATACCAAATGATCTGAGGGACACCTACCACCTGATACTTTGTCTCTGACTAGCTTTTATTGTCAATCCTGTGCATACTTCTCAGGTAGCAGGATGCTTGATGAAGTCCCACTTATTTGCCTATCTTTATGCCCACAGGCATCATATACATGTATTTCAGAGACCTTTCATCAAGCCTACTCAATAAAATTTCAGTCCATTCCAAGTTTATAAGGGTTCAATCAGGCAGATGTTAATCAGTGAACTATGCATAAAAAAACGAGCAGCCGTTTCCACCGTCTCCAAGATACTTGCCATAGAATCTATTATTCCAGTAGCACAATTGAAAAAGGCCTTTGGTTTCAATTGAATCTCTTTTGCAGTCTCAAAGAAATTAGGGCTCCTCTAGGCTGATACTTACTCTAATGAGCCTGAATACTGTGAAACTCTCCTTTTCCACCCCCAAAAAGGCTTCTCTGACCATAAACAAGACTGTATCTCTGGAGGATTTCCTATGATCTATTGATCTAAAGGTATGCTTTATAGTCTCTCAAGAATGGTATTTGTCTTTATATCAAGTTCAGAACCAGTAAAATTACCCCAGACAATTTTATTAAGCTGATAGAGAACTGCTCATTTTAGGAAGAGAGAAGGACCTTTGCTTTGTTGGTCAGTTACTTAGAGGCTTTTTATTTACTTCCCATGAAATTGGGATTTTTTCCAGAAATTAGAAAGAATTTCAGACAATCTGAGAGTTGTTTTGTTTTCTGACATGTCTAAAACAAGAGAACCCAAGGAGTTCTTTCCATAAAGGCTTTTGTATTTTATAAAAAAAACCCAAAACTTTGTGTTTGATACCTAATCTAATTCACATCAATGGCAATGAAAAACTTGTTATTAACTTTACTAGAACTCCAGGAAAGCCACATTCCTGATGAGGGTTTCCAAAGAACTTTGATTTCTGAACACTTGCATACTTAAACTCTTTAGAGGCAGACAGGTAAATTCTGGAGTTACATGACACCTATACACATAGAAATCCAAGTTGATTGGAGTTTATCTATGTGTGCTAAGCAGTCCATAAAGTGACAGGAGTGATGCTTCAACAGGTGTGCAATCTAAATTAATCAGGTAAAAGGAAAGAACAGAGAGAGGAGTAGGGTGTGAAGAGGAGAGCACAAAGACAATAGAAGCCAGGGAAACACTCAATTCCTTTGTAAATGTAATTAAAGATTATCTCTCATTGCTTCAGTGAAGGTGATAGAGGTACTGACAGATATTACTAAGATATTCAAAATAAGTGGCATGTAACCATATGTGAAGCCTTAGTTTGCTTAAAGTTTTGTTGTAGTTATCTGCTATATCTGTACTTGCTGCAAGGTTGAAAGTACAGTCAAGATGTTGCTCAATTGAAAAAGCCAATATATGGAGCAGAATTCCAAACACACTATGAAGAGATTCATATCTGCCAATGTATATAAAATACATGTATATGAAATCTAAGAATTTGATATATTTGTTAGATATTGACACTATTTGAAAGACATATAAAGATATCCTATTAAGGATGAACTGATATAATTTCACTAGGACCTAAGATACTGGAGAATAAAGCATAGAAGAAAATGCAGTGATATACAAGAGAAGGAAAAAAAGAAAACTTCACTGGGAATAGGGACAATTGAATGAAGAAAGTAGCAGAATAGTCCTACTTGCTTCTATATTTTAGCAGTATATTTTAATGACCATCACAAAAATTAAGGAACAAAGAAAGTTCATTTACAACATTGAAATTTTCCTTTAATTTCTTCACTGGCCTCTTCCTATGACTGACAGGACTTCCTTTAGGGGTGCAGAGGAGTAGATGGTGCTAAATTCATGAATCTTAACTCATGAGCTATCATTCATTCAGAATATGTTTTTCTTTTTGGTATGTCTAAAGTGAGATGCTTCTTTCATATAGGCTTTTAGATTGTTTTGGCATTTGTTTTTTTTTTAATTAAAAAACTTTTTAAATCATATGGTTCATTCAAAAATTTTGAAAAAGACTTGTATGTGATTTTGATTTCTGTGTTAACTCTTTAAAAAAAAAAAAACAAACAAAAAACCCACCAAAAACAAAACAAACAAACAAAAGAAACAAAAAACCAAACTTGCTTTTAAATGATGTTCCAGGTATGACTAATGCTTGCTTTTGGGTATCAAAGGGTTTTCCATATTGGTTTATTGGATTACCCAATGCATCAGTTCACAGTCCATTTCAGCAGACAGTCTTCAGAGGAAAAGCCTGTGATCCAGCAGGGCACTAGCACCACTGCATTCCAGTCACAGCAAACGTTCAGACAGCAGCAGAATGGAATTCTTACTGTAGGTGGTTTTGTCATGTGACATTAAGAGTTTAGATCACTAGAGGGCAAAACACAATTTATATAATCTTTCTCTGAGAATCTGTGAAGGCAAAAGTACTGTTAAATACTGAGTAAAGTGAGCAGTGCTATATTTTAATGACATCTGAAGTCTCCAGTTAATGCTCTGAGTTTTTAGAGAACCATGAGATCTTTGATGGTCCACTGAGAAAAAAAATCTTGGTTGCAAATGAGTTTGTAAGACTTCCCTTGACCACGGAGCAGGAAAATGCAGATATTCTTTGTTTTCTAGGTTTCATTCTTCCCTTGTTTTCATTATCTCCATGAGTCAATGAGTTTTGCTGGCGACATTCCTTTTTTCTCTTATGAGAAAAGGACCTGTAAAGTGTCTTTTTTTATTTTGATTAAATAAAACAAGTCACTGTTTTCTTTCACCTGATGCTATATAACCTAGCCATCTATTCGACCCAACTAAATAAAAAAAAATAAAAAAAATAAATTAATCTGTAAAGGTAATTTAGCAGTGTTTCAGGACACTTTGCACAGAAGGGGATTGAGTTGCACTTTGAATTTGGAGTTTTACAGATATATAATTAAAAACATCAAAAAAACATGAAAACAACTCAGGAAGACAGTAGTGGGCTCAGCTCTGCATTTCTGAAGGCAGAGAACCAGGGCGGTGGTGGCTCACAATTGCTACAGGAGTGAAATCATTCCAACATTCTCATCGTAATCTTACCAGGCAGAAACCAGGAAAGCTTTATACCACAAGAGTTTTAGGACTTCTGCTTGAAGAGTACAAGCACAAACATTGCAAATTAGATGGCAAAGCTTGACTAAAGGTGACTTTTGGTTGAAGGATGCTGCAGGCCATGGTTGGTTAGCTTTGTTCTTGGGCCATGTTTGATGTCACTTGTCAAGTCTCAGACATAGAGAACTGGGGAGGGGAAGGAGACAGAGAGAGAAAGAGATAGCTGCAATTAAAAATAGGTATTTTCTAAACTGCAGACTTTTATTTTTATAGCTGGTACATTCCTCAGTTCAGACCTTTCCCAGGGTGAAAGGAGTTGATTATTTCTTATACCATTTAGCCTATGTCAGGAGGGCTATTTTAACTGCGAAGAGAAATATGTAAAACTGTCAGCCACAGACCTTTAATTCCCAGGTTTATTTTTGTAAACAATGATGCCATTTTTTTACAGCACACTCCCTTTCACAGAGATATAAAGATCAAACGTGAATGTTTCATTTTCCATAACTCTTTCAGACAAACATAGCTCTTCCAGAAAAATAATAATAAAAACCCCAAAGAGGTAAACAATGTTCACAGAGGGAATATAGTTTAAGTAATTCACACAGTATACAAACATGTAGCGGTACAAAACCTGCAACATGAGTTTTTTGTTACATTTTAACAGTGTTTCCTCAAATCTTCAAAGCTTGCTTGATGGTTTGCTGAAGTAATTGAACCACTCTTGAGTTGTTTTATATAGGACATCTTATCTTTCTTTCATTACCCAGTCCGTGGCTTCTTTTCTATTCCCATGAAATCCATGTACACACTTTAGAAGCCCTCCTGAACAAGCTTGCTTCTAACTTTCACAGAGCCCTTAGCACAATTTGAATACGAAAGAGATACTGAATAAAAAGCTTTAATCTCTTGTCTGCTATTCTTCTTTCTTGCCTCTTCATCTCCCCCCCTCCCTCTATCACCCTCCCCCTTCTTCCAAGAGTTTTTCTGTGTTAGTAAAGCGAACACTTTCTGTTTTAAGTAAGTAAAATGCTGGAGAAGACGCACTGGAAGAGTGAAACCAAAAGCCTGGCCTGTGATGCCTCTCTGCCACAATTAAGCAATAGTTGTACTGCATTTACTTGCTTTTAAGCTTTTTGCAGGTAAAAGATTAGTAAATAGTTCTCCTTAACAAAATCACTCAATCAGCAGCAAGCATAGGTAGTATCAAATGTGCCCTCTACCTCAAATACTGTAGGGCTCTTTCTTCTGATACCTCTTCCCTCAGTTAGCTGGAACTGCTTTGAAAGGGCTTTCTGTTCTCTGCTCTCTTGTCAATTTGAATGCCAGGAAATGAGCCCCCTTTGTGAGATTAATTAATAGCAGAAGCTGATCGGCCCAAGCCCAATTGCCACGCAACAGAGCTGTAATTGCTACTTTGTGGATAGGAAAGAAAAAGTTTTGGTTGCAGTTTAAGAAGAGGGTTTAAAGAAAGTTCTTTGAACTAGAGGTCTCAGTGCACCGGATTAAGGCAAGAAGCAAGGAGGCCTTTGAAGTTTGTTAAGAGGTTTTGGAGGAGAAAAAAGTTGGGTGGCAAATGGGAGATGGCAACATCAAAAGCATTTAGCACCATTCCTCACCTGCTTGTATTCAGAGCAGGGACCACAGACTGGAAGCATCATTTGCTTGCAGTTTAAATAGTCACTTTGGGGCTCTATTTGTTTTGATCGGAAACTGTACCATGTATACATGTCATTATGTATACAAGGATCGTTACACCTGAACATACGAGAGCTACATATACCCCATCACATGCACATGCATATGCTTTGCATGTACAGGGATACACAATCACTGAGTTCAATATAGTAACTGATATCTGTCGTTTTTCTTCCTACCACATATTACTGACTGCTACTTTGTTTATTACTTGTGCACTACACATACTAGTAGTCACTGATTACTGATATTACTGATCCCACATTTGATTAAAAAGTTTAGTAGCTTCAGATTTTTCTAAATGATTCCAAGCATTGCATACATATACATATTTGGCAATATCACAAAGGGTAAGGTCATCTTCAGGCAAAATTTGACCATTAGAAAATGGACAGAAGCCTCTTGCAAAAGTCAAGTCCAAAAATAGGCATGGCAGAAGCCTTTGCATGAGCTGGCAATACAAACTGTGTGACAAATTAACATCCCTTCGTCTTTTTAACATGTAATGGCAAGGATGCAACTTTACAAGCAGAGCACAGTTCTGAGTGCAGCAGTGCAAAGATCCTGGAAAACTGCCTTAATGAAGGCTAGGGGATTACCCTGGAGCCAGGGGAGCCCCAAGCACACCAGAGCCAAGGATCTCATTCTGCTCCACACCCCATTGCAGGGCCCATGGCCACAGCATATGTGCTGGAAATCCCTGTAGCACAAAGCCACCTTGGAGGGTACTACAAGCCAGTGGAGCCTACAGCAACCTTCAGGTGTTCTGAATTATACAGATGAGCCACTGTCAGCCCTGAAATGCAGATAGGGCAAAGGTGGAGGAAATCTGTTTTTATGCACTTCCTCTGCATCTGCCATTTACACCACCACAGTCAATGGGTCAAACTCCCATCTCATGTGATCTGAACATAGCCAGTGATTTCTGGATGAACTTGGCCCAATATCTATATTCTCTTAGTACCAGGACAAATTAAACCACAGGTGTCTTATCACAAACTTGGTGAAGTACTTTAAACCAATTCCACTTAGAGTATGGTGACTGTCTTTTTTGTTACCTGTTTCTGCAGCACCCAGTAGAAAGGACTTCTACCACTGAAATGATGCTTCTAGTCAAACATGCAATCCTCTCAACAAACAGGTCTTTATGCTGTTAATTTGGGTGGCAGGTTGAAATTGCAGAGGAACATCAGTTTCAAAATCATTCATATCTCACCTGCCTGCCTTACAGTTTAGGAATAATAAGAAAAAGTGGGGGGTTTTCCATTTCATAAATTTCCAGGGTCTGTGGTTTAGTATATTTTCCCTTTTTCAATCTCATGTATAAAAATAAAATAGAAAACTAAATGTGCCTTCAAATAAATGTCAATAGGTGTTTGAACTCTGTCTACACCTCGCAATTCAACCCTTCAAGACATTTTTCTTCTCTCACCTCCCAGTTCATTGCAGTACTTAAAATGGTACAATTAAAAGATAATGTGAAATGAAGCCTTGCTGAAACAAAAATCCAGACAGAAAAACATTTTAATAGTGAACGCTTTAGTAAGATTACAAATGAAAACTTTAAAAAAAAAAAACACCAAACCTAAAAACCCCTCAAAAACCCAACAACAAACCACTTTAGCCTTTGTTTTCTCCAGCCTCTACTGGACACCCTCTGACTCTGAAGCACAAATCTGCCACTCTGACATGTGGGATAATTTGCATAGCTATGTCTTTCCAGTGACTTTAGAGGTATTCTGACCACCTAACTTAGTGCAGCGTTTCTTGCAGCAGTTAAGGCTGGGCAGTGGAAAGCCTCTCCCAGCATGGCTGAGAGAGAATGATCCAAACATTAACACATGCACTGGAATGAGACATTCTGTGATTCCTGTTCATTAACGGATGATATATTTTAGCTTATCCTCAAAACTGTTTGGAACACCCTAGAGTCAGATACAGCATAAACACCAGATAGAATGCAGTAGACCCGGTTCTTCATGATGTAGTCACTTTTCAATACTACTGACTCAGAGGTCACATCCAGCTCTCTGTCTGTCTGTCTATCTATCTGCCTACCTACCTACCAGATCTATCATTTTTTTACCTCAAACTACTTCACCAAATAGCAAATCCCTCTTGAGCAGCAACAACAATTGTCCCATCTTAAACTCATGGGTGCACTCCAAAAAAATTTATGATGGATAGTTGGATGATTCTGCATCCTCTCTTCTCCCCTTGCTTTTTCCTGTTCTACAGCCTCCCCACTGTCCTTCCAACCTCTCCTCAGAACAAGAAAGGAGTGGTTGCAATCTTCAGTATCTCTGGAAGTTTATTTGCTTAAACATTACATGAGAAGAGAGTTTCTTTCTCACACAAGAGCCAAGAAGCAAACAAATATAAAAATTAAAGGAAACAGTAATCCTGAGGCTGACTGGATGAGCTGTAGTAAGTATATATAGTGTTTTGGAGAATATTATGCCACTGACTTGTAAATTTATCTGCTGAGCTCATTTAAGCTATCTTTCATCTCATACTTCAGCTTCTCATCTTCTAGAGGGTGACCTTCTTGGAAGCCAACTGAAAACGGTTTGTAATTCTGACTTTTCTAGGAGATTGTAGTGAGGCCAGATACAAATATAAGTCTTCAAGAGGCACCAGTTTATCATCTTATCCTAACCTGAAGCTCAGGACATGTAAAATTCTCAGACTTCAATATCCCAAGGTCACACTACATGTCACAGTAAATTTTACTTACCTTAGGCAAAACAGAGATGTAGATCTTTACTTAAACATACAAATTAATTCACAAAATGTCTACAAGATATCCAAGCCCATCCATATACCATTGTTTTTCAGTAAGTTTTTCTATAATTACATCTGTTAACAAATGTAGCAAATTCAATTAAAATTTAACTGGCAGTGCATGGAAGCAAAACAGGTTCACTCCTGTTATGTCAAACACCTTATTTTATGCCATGCATGTTAAGGTTTACCACTCCTTAAGGCTTGCAACTGCAACATTTTAACTGATATCTGGAGGCTTGTAATTGTATGTGTGCACATCAATTATGGATTGGATTCAGCATTTTCAGATAACTTCACCAATCACAAAGAGAGCCCAGTGGTCTCCTGGCATTTTCCAAGCAGTTTGATTACAGGTGTAATACATACAGCCTTGTTAGCTCTCAGTGATGAGGGATTCCCTTCCCTGCTGGGTTCTAGCTGAGGCACTGACCATTGCTTTTCACTAACAATTTCTATCTATTCCCAAGAGATGTTTTAATGAGCCCCTCCGACATGGCCAAAGGCAAGAAATGTTCTCTGGGCCAGTGAGGTGAAGAGCCAAAGCTTAGCCTACTAGGCAAGCAATAATTAATAAGGTATTTTTGATTCATCTCAATTCATTAACAAAGTTACTTTATTATTATTATTATTACTGCTAAGCAACACAATGTTAAGTCTGTCACATTATTCACAAGTATTGAATGAAAAACTCGTGCCAAGGTATGTAAAAAAAAAATTATGACAAAAATAAATGAATTTAGAATACTAATTGGGAAAAAGCAACTGACAGATACAGTGAGAGATTGATTTTAGGGGAAAAGGAGAAATCTGTTTTCTGTTTATTTTAAGGACAGGGAACGAATACTGATTAGAAATGTATAGCTGGTTACGTTAGTGTAGCATTTGGTTAGGTTAGTACAGGATGTTAGATTTGTCTGAAATTTTCCTTAAATTCCTGGGTGCTACTCAGGCAGAGTAACTGTGGGGCTGTGGTCTGTTTGGATCAATGGCAATAGCTCATTTGCACCCTGAGACTGTGTTGCCCCAAGACAAGCAGTTTGTCAGGTTACAAACATTGTTTCTTTCCATAGGAAGTAACGTTACTTAATATCAGCAATAAATGATTTTGAAAGGGCCAAGCTTCTGCTGGAATAATCTAAATAAACTGCTTAGAGCTGATTGAGGGATCCTCCAATTTTTGTTTTCATAAGTCAGGATCTTGGGAGAGACAACCAGCTTTGCTAAGTTGTTTGGCATTTTGTTTCTTTCCTCCTTTCCCTACATTGAGGATAAAGAGAAAGACGCCGCCAGGAAGAGGAGTAAAAAGAAATATTAGTTAAAAACAGGGTGCATCAAAACTGAAGCTCTTTAGAGATATGGAGGGGACATCAATCACTTCTGCGGGCACATTAAGCTGTTACATATTATAGCCATCTCAGTTTAAGTGGTGTAAGGCTCATCTCATTTGCATTTGTTGTGTTACAATCTTGCTTCAGGCCTGTCTCCACAGTGAATAAGGTGGCTGTGCAAGGCAGCTTGTGGCTGGCATAAAGGATATGTCAGAGTCAAGCTGCTTCACTAATCAGCTTTGCTGGGGCAGATACATGATAGTCTATGTGAAGAAATTTAGATAATAGTATACAGCATCCACTGGAACTGTATATAGTGTATATAGGGCTTTAGACCTACTTCTAATCCTTCATGGAAAATTTGTAAATACTGCAGTGATGTTCTAGTGACCTCTAAAGGCAGCTGGTTCTTGCTGTGTAGCACGTTTTATTAAACCTGATGCTTTGTAAGGCACATAATGGTAACGTTCCTAAAGGCTCTATGTGAAGAATATCCCCCAAAATATGATTTTACCAATAAACCTTCTATGTTCCATTGCCACCTTCCCACTCATCCCCATTTTGTGGAGGAGCTGCAGGTGAATCCCCGCGTCCCAGCCCTCCTGCCTGCGTCCCCTCCTCCCTCTCGCCCCTCTGCCTTCCTCTCCCCCTGGTTTTGTCACACTGCCTGCCTGCGCCGGGGGCCAAGCCAGGGCTGCGCGCCCAAGCTAACAGCAGTCACAACTAGCATGACCCTCCCCTGGGGCTCAGCAGTGGTAGCCAGCATCTCATGCTGTGGTCTCGCTTTCCGTTCCTCCTCTAAACAACTTGGCATTATCATCAACTTTCCTGCATCCAGCAGGCCAGGCCAGGGGCTTTATTAACATAGAATAACAGTACCTCGCCACAGGCCAGCCAGCATGGGTGCTGCTCCGAGTCGAGTTTGACTGCAGCGTTAAGCTGGCTAAAAATGTAAGTTTTTATAGACATTACTCTTCTGTTTCACATTTTCTTTTCCTTTCCTTTTCCCTTCGGTGATTTTAAAATGACATTTATAACAGAAAATTAAAAAAAAAAAAAAGGCATGAACAAGAAGAGAAGGCTGGAGTTGAGATTCAACCCCCTCAACTCTTTCTGGTACAGTGTTTCCAACTCTCTGTAGCATGGCATTCTTCTGATTATCAACCCCCTTGGAGATCAGCTAGCAGGTCTAGTGTGCCATTTTCTTGAGTGCCAATTTGCAAAGATGGCCAGATCACAGTCAGAAACCTTCCCCTGTCTGGGCAGGTTGCTGCCGTCATGCACCTCTCCTGCATCTTCAACTCCTCCACTCAGCAGCTCTGATGGTGAGCGTAAGACACTGTGCTTTGTTTGCTTTAGTCATGATTAAACAATTAAGCTGGACATTTGGGTCCATTTGGACAATGGTGTGCATGCACACAGGCACACAGATTTAGATGATAACTAAAAGCTATACAGTGCTTTAAATGCAGGTGAATCCTACAGAATAATAGGTCAGTAATGTCTTTTCTCGCTCATCTAGGGGAGCATTCTTTTAAAACAACCCTCCTCCTCTTCCTCACAACCACTGACACTCCCCTCCCACCCCCGCCACGCACACACACACATGATGAAAGACCTATAAAGTTGAATAGTTTAGAGATAATAACTCTAATGGTAAAGGTCCCAGCATATGTATGCCACCCTGCCTCTGGCAGTAATCCTGGCTTTCGGGATCTGAAATTTCCTAAAGATGTATTAGTGTCTTATACACATGTGCTCTTGTGCACTCATAATCCTTTTCACTAGCTTCTTAGCTGCATGCTTTGTATTTAAATTTTCCTTCTGACCAAGTAAATCCCTTTGGATGAAGTGACAGGAGCTTTTCAGCACCCATAGCTGGGTGACAGCTGGTGCAGAGACTCTGAAAGACTGCAAAGTGTTCCTTACTAGCTTTCTTCAGGACCAGTGTCAGCCACCAGCTGAGCGATTTGTTAGCTCCCCTTTGGGCATCAGTCAGCTGAAGAGGCTCACATTAAAGGCTAAAGTAATACAATGGATATTAATATAAAAAAAACCAATATCTGTGCTCCTGGCTTTACTGTGCTTTTAATTAGGTGCTTATTCATTATATGTGAACACAGTACATTTTCATTAATTCAGGAAACCCTTTATTAATACCGTATGAAGTATATATGCCTGCCTCAGAAACACACTGTTAAAACTTTGGCTTGAAAGACATAATTGTCAGAAGCCTTTCTAGGAGTAACACAGTGGTTAAAGTAGTTTACTTACAGATCACAGAACAAGATGTTTGTATTTATTTTCCCTCAAGTAAAGTTTCCCTGAAAATGTCCAATGTGTAATATATTCTGTTATTTAATTCTAGATTTGAAGGTTTGCTTCTCAGGGGTTCTGGCAAGTTTTTGCTATTGGAATTAGTAATGAGGAGTGCTGGAACTGTGGAAGTAAATTGTGCAGTGTAATCAGGTTGTTAAAGGAAAAGCAATCCAAAAATGGGAGTGTTTCAGAACCAAACGAGGGCTGATTGTAGCATTAAAGGATGCTGCCTGCACAGGTTTTTCTGAGGGGGTGCAGGCACAAAGGCAGGGGAGAAACTCTACCATTTCTCCACGTAAAGCCAAGATTAATTTAAAAGAAGTCAATTTTAAAACACAGTGGCTGGTATGATAAAATTTTTAATTATTTATTGATCTCTAAGAAGACTGAAGTACTGAGCTAGGTAAAAGTCCCACAACATTCAAGTTGTTCTGCTTGAGTAAGGACTATAGTCTTAGACCAAAGACTTTTGAGAATTGCTTTACAAAAATAGTAATTACTATATAAAACTTTGTTGTTGTGCCACCTACATCTATTTGTGAAAGCATCTCAACTTTTAAATAATAATCCAGACCTGTGGTAATCAAAAATGTAAAAGTATTTTATTATTTTATAGAAGTTATGTTGTCAGAATAAATTTCTCATTTACAAATTGAGATAAAGGGAATTGTGAAGTTTTTTCCTCTGGCCTGATATGTTTTAATAAAGTTGGGATATATGTAAAGAGTGTTTCTCTTTTTCTTATTTTCCCTTGTTCTAAAAATGAATGCGGGATCCTAAAGGAATAAATCAAAATTCCAAAAAGAATTCCCTCGAAGCTCTGAAACATGATTATTCCTAAAACAAATAGCTAAATCAAAACTACAGATATCTGAGACAGTTCCCAATTCAAATTTAGCTCTCGATGACTAAAATTAAACAAACTTTTGGCCTTTGATTCACACTCAGTAAAAAATTTTGAAAGTAATTTCTGCAAGAATGCTCATTTTCAAAAAATATAACAGCTTTCAATATCATGCATTTCAATGTTTCTTTCCATTTTAATCAACTCTAGAGGTTCATTGTCTATTTTTTTTCAGTGACACTTGCTAATTGAATAAGATCTATTTTGTAGAAATAATAAAATTCACAAGGTGCTTCTTATCTGTGAGTGATAGATCACAGAAATGAGGAAGATTATTCAAATGAATTAAAATAAAACATTGTTTTTTGGCAGTTCTTTTTACTTTAAAAACTTAACAAAACTGATTTACAAAGAAACAGTGAGGTCTTTTTATTTTAAAACATTTTACATTTCTCTACAGTTTCATACATACCACGAGAACGTACAATGTACTTAAAGACGTTACAATAATTTTCACAGACCAAATCAGAGATGTATTTACAGTTCTCACTCCTCCTTTACCCTTTGAACGTATTCTTGCTATTCATTCTTACATCTGGATTTTGACCCTTCTTTGCATACATTTTTCCCACTTCCAAAATATACTGCTGTTGAGCCAGAAAATAAACACTTACTAAAATCTCAAATTAAGCTTCCCCATGAATGAATTCTTGAGGCACCTGATCCTGCACTCACTGAAGTCTGTAGAAGTTTTAATCACAAATCACAAAAGCAAATGAGGCCAGGGGCCTTATATTCGTAATACTTGGACAACCTTCCGAGCTGCAGAAGTGAAGGCTTTCTTGTAAGTGTTGTAATTCTAGAAATCTGCTAATAATAAAAACTGAATTTAGGAAATTTTTAGTTTGAACTCAGACATTTCACTTAGGTCATGATCCCAAGCACTTCTTCAGCATGTTTTTCCCTTATGAATTATTAATACAGGGCTTGTAATGGACTCACAAGTGACTCCAGAGTCCTTATTAGTAAATCATGGTCACACTATCAAACTGAAAAATTCACAGGATGTATAGTAAATATAATATTTAATCTCCACAGGATGATATTTGAGACAGAAAAAATATACAATAGCAAAATATAAGGAAGTCTCTATTTCCTCTAAATATTAATTGTTGTTTTCCCATATTGGATTAATCAAAGTTCCTAAAAAATTCAATTTTTTTTTTTAATCTTTGTTTCAAGAATATTTTTCCTGATTATTTTATAACAGCTTGTTTTACAGTTTACTTATTCACTCTCTATATAAAGCACTGTTGGTGCTTTTTTATTTTTATTTTTAAATATACAGCAACTTTTTAAAAAATATAGGGCATACCTGTATGTTTGGTGTCTGTTTACATTTTCCGTAATGTAGTCATTAAGCATACAATGTAGACTTAAAGGATGTCAAAACTGACAACCACACTATGATTGATGATGCTGTGCTAGACTAATTCTTACCAGGTGTGGTGTGATGTGAATTCAAATGCAGCTCAGGGTTTTTATTTGTATTAGTAAAGTTGTGCTTTGTCAAAGTTCTGTGACTTCTTAGCCCACTAAATCCACCTCCTAATCCAAGTTTTTCTTCGCCGTGTTGCTGTATACAATATTTTTCTTCCTCTTTCTCAACAAAGCAATCCTTACATCTTCGTTTGCAGTCTGGTTTTCTTAAGACATCCAGTTCGTGTAAATTCCAGAAAATACCAAGTCTGATGAGGTTATGTTAATTAAGTGTAAAATCTACATAAAGGCTTCCTAAGTGACTTGAGCTAGGGTAGGCAAAATTATGTAGGATGAAATTCACTCCATCAGCATAAAGCATAAACAGGAAGCTTTGTGTGTAAGGAGTAAAACCCATGGTCTTCAACCAGAAAAAGGGTTACAGCACAGACTTCTTTGGTACCTACATACATTGTCTTCACTGTCATCCCTTGTCACTTGCAGAACGTGATGGGGGCAGCATCAAGTTATTACCTCTTGTTAAATGTCACTGGTAAATATTGGGTACTTGCTCCTTTGAACAACAAAAAGACATTTATGTGGTAACAGGGAGTGTTTAACCTAAACTTTAAGGTTTTGGGTTTTTTTAACCTCGCATACCCTTTCTCCCCCCATCGCATCCCTTCATTTTTGATTCTGTCTTCATTGGTACACTGTAATCAGCTGGATCATTGTCAAGCCAAATGTCCAGCACCTTTCATAACAGACAATTGTGTTGACCTGGGTTGGGCAATGGAATTGTATCTGTTTGTTTTCTGGCTGAATGATTTATCATGCTTGATTGTGCTTTTCTTGATTTTATTTATATTTTACTAACAAAAAATCTTGCAAACAGAGTCCTGAGACATTAGAAAACATGTATAACAAAAGAGTTCAATTTACTTCAACACTAAATAATCTAAAACCATAAATAATCTGAGTGAACAAATCACAGCAAACCACATCAAATGTGCTGCTAATCTATGAAAGCACCTATTACCCCCCACCACTACCTCCCCCTTTCCCTCACCAAGCCCTATTTCACTCAGGTCTAATTTTAAGTGATCGCTTTCTCATGCAAATATCCATTGATTTGAATGAGATTTTGCAAGGGGAAAGCCTGAGCAAAGGCTTTGGGATGCGATCTTCTGAGAAAAATCCAACCCCTTCTTTTTATGGATACAGAGAGTCACTGTACAGGAAAGTTATTGTACTATTACTGCACAAAAGTAGTGGAAGAAGGGCCAGCATACAGGACGGTAACATATGCAATCAGTCTGCAAGGGACTGACAGGCACTGTTTGCACAAGCACCAGAGTGGGGGGATGGCAGGAGTTTTGGGCATCATCTAAATTACTCAGATACTTCTCTCCAGGATTACTCTGAAACACATTGAACTCCTCTTTTTAGAAATCCACAGGCAAAGCAGGGGGCAAGTGAAGAGGGACAAATTTTAGGTCTACTGATAAATCATGTAGTTGCCCCATACAATAAAACATCAGAAAAAAAATATTACTTTCATTTGTGAAAGTCCTGATAACAAGCTCTGATAGTGGGATAGTAATTTTGTAGGTTAAAAAAAAACAAAAAAAAACAAAAACAAAAACAAACAAACAAGCAAAAAAAACCCAAAAAACATAAACAAACAAAAAACCAACAACAAAAAAACCCACAACTGTTTTCTTATATTTAGATAATTTTGCATTGGTTTGGGGGGTTTTTTGGAATTAGAGGCTGAGGAAGTCACAGTGACCCCTGCAGGCAATACAGTATCCTCTAGAAAGACATCACGAAATTAACATTATAATTACCATTACAATTTTTATATATAAAATTACTTTTTTTTAATTGGTTAGGGGGTTTTAGGGGTTTTTTTGTTAAATCCCTTTTTTCAGCACTTCCTCTGCATTTCCAGTGTTTGGGAACGTGCAGATGAACTTCAGCAAGTTGGGGTAAGAACTCTGATAGGAAGGGGGACAGGAAAGAGAGGGATAGAAATTCGATGAAGTTAATCTTAGCATCTTTATTTGCTAGTACAGTCTGCACTCACAAAATAAGAGCAGAGCAATAGATTTCACAGCAGAGCAATAGATGTGAAGAATGATCTCTAAATTTGCAGCCCTGACAACAGCTCTTCCTTTCCCACAAACAAGAGAAGTCTGCTTTTCTAAATACTTATTTTAAAGTCAACACAGGTATATGCATTTTTTTCTGAATCATTACACTCATGAATTAAAATTCCAACTCTGTGTCTGCTTTGAAATCTATGTGAAAAACACTAGAAAGATTGCTATGCCACCAACTTTACAGTAAAGGAATTAAAGTATGCCAAGCGCATTGGCTATTTAAATGATGTTTGTGGTTAACTTTATTTGCCATGTTTAAAGTACTGATGTATAAAAACAGTTGTCCAAAGAAGTCCTAGTGTCACTATAAAAACCATTGCCACTTACTTGAGATGAGTAGGTATCCTGTGCCCCAAAGAGTATGCAGGTTGGATGAGCTGGCACATGGCAGTCACCGGAAGGAATGGAGAAATATTTCTTCTTTAACATGAGCAGCTTCACATCGGGGTGGAGCTCAGGCAATTCTTGGAGGTCTTACTAGTTTTCACTGATCAGTCAGTGCTGTTTTCTTTGCTCCACACATTCTTCATCTCAGTTTGCTCATTGGCATCGAGTTTGTTTCTTCCTGCTGGAGTCTTCTATTTGCATTGCTTTCTGGCTAGTTCATTCTTAGTGGGCTGAAAAAGAGTTTCTCCACATTATCAGTTGACATTGGTGGTGGAAATCTGATAAAAGCAGATTTTCCAGGAGGCCTAGATAGGTAGGATTATGTACTAATATTTATAATTGTTTGTTGCATCTGTATTTCAGACTTAACAATATTAAGCCCCACCCTGCAGTACGGCCATTGTTTTGGCAGCTGTAGAGAGTGTGTCCTGACAGATTTGTGAAGGGATAAACGACTTAGTTATTACTTCCCCTATTTCTGTTGTTATAGCTATTAAAATGCAGCCTTTACTTTAAGAGATCATCTATCTTACTGCTTCTTTTTTTTCCTGTATCAATAAGATATCTCAGTGATGGCTTAGCAAAACAAAAAATTAAAGCAGAAGAAAAAAATTATGGGAGATCCAAGCTAATATATTCCCACTTGCAAGTCATATGAGGTGCTCTCAGCAGTGTTCCTCACACTGTACTCATCTGTATATATCAGACTTGTGGTCAATTACTGGTTTTTAACCAACTGTCAGCTGAACCATGGTAACATCATCTTTGAAACATAAGGAGAATGGGAAATAATGAAACTTAAGGTAACACTTTTTCACTCAGGGCTACTCCAGAACACATTTTCTCACCTTTGCTGAAGGCTGCGAGAGCTCATGAAGCTCCTGTGGTTAAGCTGGCCCATGTTAACTCTTTTGCCATATAGTATTTTTGATCAAATGTCTGATACCTTAGTTGCATTTTTGTAATATATATTTGTCTTTAATTGGTAGCATGATTTAATCTTTATTGGTAAATAAATATAACATATTTTTGTTTACTACCATTTCCATAGGAAGAAAAAAAGGAAGCAACAGGCAGTCCCAGACCCTCTCATGCCCACAGGAGTGACAGAGGTGGAAGAAAGGATGAATGCAGCAGAAAGGACGAGTGGATTTCAGCAGAGAGCTCTGAAGAGGAATTATCTCTGAACATAATGTGCTGGCCAACAAAGCACAACTGATAACTTCCAAGGCCGTTGTGGACCTAAAATGCTAGCAGTGGTCAAAGCAAATTGAGACTTTTATTAGGAGACCCCTATGTATCATTTTACTGCTGTGGGATTACAGTGTCAGCCCTGCAGAGGGAGATTTAGCCAGGTAATTCTCATTAAGGGGCAAACCTCTCTGACTTCTGCAGGTGCTTTGCCTGATTAAGTGCTGAAGACCCAGGCCCTATGGTTGGCCCAGCTGAGCTCTAACCTGTCTGCCTTTATGCAAGCAAAAGCCTCATATATCAGCTCCAGCTCATGCTGAGGAGTCTTACTAGGTACTCTAATCCTAAGGGGAAACATTTCATTGCAATGCACAGCAATTTGCATTCTTTCTCAAAACTCTGCTGTTACATTATCCATTTTTCTCTTGATTAAAAGAGATCAAGAAGTGCATGCTCATACACTACACATGCAGTCTTTCCATACAGGAGGCCTGGAACTCATATTCAAATTCAGGCTGGAGGAGATCTGGCAACTTCCAGCTCTTGATGGATTTATGCTGTTCTAATAATACTCACAATTTACTGATAATTATCAAGGAGGGAAGTTACTGTGGGTTTTTTTTTGTTGTTGTTGTTGGGTTTCTAAGATATTCAAGTATTTTCAGAAGTATCCAATGCCAAAGAGTTCTTAAACACTGCAAGAGCTCTGAGCCTGTGACGATGATTTTAATTTTACTGCTGAAAGTCAATCTATGTATTAGTTACTGCCACACACAAACAGGGAACAAGAGCTACACTGGTACAAGGGAATTTTCAGAAAGTAGGCATGAATTTTTCCAAGTGTCCAGGACTCTAGTTTATTGTTTAGATTACCTAGTACATCCCTACAATCTTCCTTCTGGGAATGCCCTGGAAAAATAACAATGGATGTAATCATAATGGGCAGGGTTATAATCACCAAAGGCTCTTTCTCTTCTATGCAAAAACATGGATAGTCTTTGAGTTCCCTCTACCCTTTCATAAACACTTAGAAGATTAGCGCACATGCAGCAAGAACCAATCCCTGCTACACCATTGACTTTTCTCAGGAACTGGCATTTGTTGGATTCCAAATTCTGGATATGAGAAAAAGAAAAACTACTAAGTTTAAACAAAAGCTTTGGGCTGACAGAGACTGGGAAAAAACCTCCATCTAGAGTCCAGACAAGGATCCATTGATGTCATGGGTTCGGAATGTCCTGCCTAAGCCTGGAGAAACCATGCCCTGATCTCACCAAGCCCATGCAGAAGACCTTTTGTGTTTTCTCTCTCCCTTTGTGTTCCCTGAATCCTTGCATTCTGTAGACCTGTTTCCCCCTGTAAAATCCCAGAAGATAAAATGGGTTTTTCCCCATGAGGTAACTGTTAAAACCTCAACAATTTGTTAATCTGGGTTTTTCCCTTATGTCATCCCCTGAAACCCCCTGCTTGTAATAAATTGGAATAGTTACAACCCCCTACTGAATATGTAGACCCTAAACCCTTTAAATATGAACTTGTAATTCCAATAAGGCATTCCAGCTTCTGGCCTCCCTGGGATCATCTTAGCTTTATTGACCTCTGCAGGTATTTGCCTGTGTCCCAATGTACCACAAATAAAATGTGAATAATGACACTCTGCCTCAAAGGAACCAGGAAGTACAAGTACATTGCAGAGTAAATGGTAGTGAAGTACTGCATCAGGGGGACTATGTAAGGTGCCTAGAGCAGGTTGGTTGCATGGTATAAAATTGATCTGAGTATGTAAAATAGAAAACACTTATGCAAGAAGCAGAATGTCTGAACTAATAGTAAGGTAAACAAATGATCTGATACTGTCAACATTGCCTTTTTTGTAGTACAGATTACTCAAAAAAATTTGATTTTGGCTAAAAGTCTCCTGCTTCCTCTGAGATAAGTCTATCTTCCTCTCTAAACATTGCCATACATTGCCTGGGGGATCTGAGCAGAAATTTTTATACACGGGCACATGGAGCAAGACTTGCAAGAAAAAAAAGGGGGGAAGGTGGAAATCTTGCATTAATTTAACATGTCTTATTCTCCATTTTTCAGCCAGTGAGGAGAAATAACAGTTTTGAGGCACTTACTCTAATGAGGTACTCAAATCAATGAGACTTATCCACACAGGAATTAGTAAATGAATATTTCTGGAGAGAATCTGGTTTCATACCAGCAGCTTGGTCTGCTCAGATGAACTATTTAAGAAGGGGCTTTTGTGCTTTTGTGGTTTTTGTGAAATGGATTTTCTTCTTGCTATTGCCACTTCAGGAAAAACTAACAAGCCCTTTTGGTCCAAAACTGGCTGTGCATCCAAATACAGCTAGTAGTTACAGGGGATGTAATACTTTTTTGGAGAACATCAAAGTAAAAATAAAGTTCACTAAGTACCCATGCATTATAAAAGTGGAGGAATGAGAATCCACCACTGCCTGATTGGACATTTCAGTAAAATGTTTCCAAAAATCATTGTTACAGTCAGTCCTTTAATTTATGACTAGAAAATAAGTAATAGTGCTTGGTATATAGCACAACTAGAAAAAGGCAAAAGGATTTAGAACGGCACAAGAGCACAATTTTTCAAGAACTGAGAGACATCAAAAGAAGCCTCAGGCATTCTAGCTCTTTACAGCTGAGAAAAAGTTGCTGTGTGTTGAATCTTGCTTCCCTTATCTCTGTATGAAGAAAAATGTGCTGCTACTTGGGTCACTGAACAGTGTATTCAGGGGACTCACTGCTATGATTTGCAGAGTCCCCACTGTACTCCCTCCCAGAGCAGGTGGAATTCTCTTTGAATTGTTATGCTTTCTAAATTACTGGAGTAGAAGACTAATTCAACTATACAGCCCAGGCAATTGCGTCCCATGTCCACTGTGCTGTACAGCACTATATGCCGTACGACTCACGGTCAAAATGTAAACAATTGATTCCAGTTGTGCTTTGTACTTTAGCTGCTGGTCAACAGGTTTGAATCATGGTAAATTTGCCACCTAAAAGTCATTTATAAAATTTCATTTAAATCACATCAACCTATTGCATAAACAAGCTGGAAATGATAAGCAGTTTGTGGTATCTGACTGAACAACAAATATTAAGAAATAAATATTTTCTTGGAATGTTAGTAGAATGTATGATCTATGTTTTCAATCCTAATTTCAGCTTCTGATGAGATGAATCAAATATTCACATCCCAGCTGCTTCTGAATGTTCTAAGTGGAATTTCTTGGAGCAGTGTGAGCAGGTGGTGTTCCCACACAGCTCCAAATAAAGTTTATATATGCTGGGAATGCTGGCTGCCTTACATACAAACATGGATTCAGATAACTAGTTTTCTTCTAATGCACATGCTTGGTCATTTTGGCATGAAGCTGAGAGATCTTGCCAAGGACAAAGCCACAGGTACAGAAATGTTGCTTGGACGGCTACCTTCTTCCAAGCCAAAGGCTGTAATTTTCTGTACCGGAGTCATAGCTTGTATAACCTGCATGCATGGTAGGCAGTGGACTGTTTCAAGCCTTTTGACAATGCTTTTTGTACTCTGCTGCCAAGAGTGGGTTACACAGAGTAGGATATGAAGTTACGGCAGATATCTGTGGCTACCAGGCCTGTTGGGATACACCAGAAAAGTATATCTTGTAGAGTCAGACGTAGTGGGTGGGCTGGAGGGGGTGGCATGGTGGGGCAAGCCAGTTTAGTCACAGTTCAAAGCTGGTTTCTGCATAAAGGCAAAATGTTGATGTGCTCTAGCCTGTAGCCCAACCTCATATGTCCCTACCTGGAAATCATTTTGTCTGCTCCATATTGGAGCCCAAATTAAAATTGTCATGCAGCACAGAGAGTAGGGATTCCACACCTAAAAGACACATTGAATGAAAGTGCTCACAAAACTTCACTTTTAGCAAGTTAACCCAATCTTTCACCTTCCTAAGTTCCTCCTTGAGAACCCAATCTCCTGTAAAGAGAGATTTATAGCTACTCAAATACCTGCTGTGAAACTACAGCTTAGAGGACACTTCTGGGTACAGAGGGATTTTAGGAAGCTCAGCTTCACAAGGCTGGAGTCAGGTTTTGTGACTTTTCATTCTTCTATGGTCCATTTTGACTTGGATTTTCATCTTTTTTTAATTAGCTCAGCAACAGAGCCTATATTTGTCACACTGTTGCAGGCAGTTTTGGTTTTCTCTAGCCTGTTATTTCAAGGCTGTTTAACACTCTGCCAACTGGCTACCATCTTATGTTCAAGGCATCATGCAAAGGAGTACAAAAGGGCAGTAGAAAGTTCAGTTTTGCCCTTTTATCTTACCAAAATCACATTATTCCTCCAAACAGAGGACACAGAGTGAAGCAATAGAAAAAAAAACCCCTTCACTTTGAACTATATAGGAAGTCTTAGATTGGAGGAATTTTGCTATGGTGAGTTGTATCACTGTCCCTTCCCACTGCTTTATGAAAATGATGTGAAAAGCTTTGCATCTGAATCAAACATGTGGCTTCTAATACCCAGTGTGAAAATTCCACCTAACATAACTTTTAGCCTTGCAAGTTGCTTCACTATCCATGTGGATGCAGTGCCATTGCCAGTGCCAACACTCGATGCTTTGACAACAATGATGTTGGACTTCCAGAGCCTAAAGTAGGAGTTTGATCTTTAGAAGTATCATTCTCTTTTTTCAGTATAAGTTTCACTATGCTACTGTTTGGCAGTGGGGTTAGGAGATTCATCACCTGAAGAAATAGAGCCAAATGGATACTCACAACTACAAAATGTGTTGTACAAAAAAAAAATGTGTTGAAATACATTCATAGAATCATAGAATCATAGAATCAGCTGGGTTGGAAAGGATCTCTGAGATCATCAAGTCCAACCCTTGATCTACTACCACCGTGGTTACAGACCATGGCACTAAGTGCCACATCCAATCTCATCTTAAAAACCTCCAGGGACAGTGAATCCACCACTTCCCTGGGCAGCCCATTCCAATGCCTGATTACCCTTTCTGCAAAAAATTTCTTCCTAATATCTAACCTAAACCTCCTCTGGCAGAGCTTAAGACCATGCCCTCTTGTCTTGCTGATAGTTGCCGAGAGAAGAGACCAACCCCCACCTGGCTACAACCTCCTTTCAGGTTTTGTAGAGAGTGATGAGGTCTCCCCTGAGCCTCCTGTTCTCCAGCTGAACAACTCCAGCTCCCTCAGCCTCTCCTCATAGGACTTGTGCTCCAGTCCCTTCACCAGCCTTGTTGCTCTTCTCTGGACCTGCTCCAACACCTCAATATCCTTCCTGAACTGAGGGGCCCAGAACTGGACACAGTACTCCAGGTGTGGCCTCACCAGCGCTGAGTACAAGGGAAGAATCACTTCCCTGGACCTGTTGGCCACACCGTTCCTGATCCAGGCCAGGATGCCATTGGCCTTCTTGGCCACCTGGGCACACTGCTGGCTCACGTTCAGCTTCCTGTGTATCCAAACTCCCAGGTCCCTTTCTGCCTGGCTGCTCTCTAGCCACTCTGTTCCCTTCAAAGAATTGTTTCTTTAGTAATTTCACTTAGAAGTGAAAGCTAATGGTACCTGAGCATAAACCTGTGTCATTTTTCTCCAGTGAGAGGTAGCAGTTTTCAATGAAGGATTACAACAGATGCTAGCTTATTCTCACTTTGAACCATTTGAGGTTAGTTTTATATTTCCTGATTCACAAGCTACAGCTAGGGGTTTAGTTATGTCATATCACTTGATTATTGCGATTTGAGAATACTACCAATATGACACAGTGAGCTTCATGCACAGAAAATTCTAACCCCTACATTTTAATGTGAGATTTGTTCTAATGCCTAATCAAATTCTATCAGACTAGCTCCTCAGAAGTCAACAATTTTAATACAGAGTATCTGTTGCAGCCTTTTATCAATTGTTTTACTTCCCAAGACTGGATGCATTTGAAACTTTGTGTTTTGTTCAATGTAAACCAATAATAAAGTGTGATGTTAAAATATATGTTTTCAACCACTTTGATCAAAGGAATTAAAAAAAAATGGTGGTTGTCTATACTGACTATTCACTGAATCTCAAGACCAGCTGGAGCAGATACATTAAAGCAAACACACCAACTCACATAAAAACCATGTAAATATGATTGGGATATAGGACAAAATACCTATTCAAGACATCCAAGACACACAGAAGTGACACAAGAGTAATAAAATTCTTATCTGAAAATTATATAAGAAAGAGATGTTTATTAAAAAAAAATGTTTTTGACTAAGGATACAAGACACTAGGTTCAGCATCCAACATATTTTGCTGGTAATAGAGAAATTAAACATGATCATAAATGTCTACTCTCTTCTTTTTTTTTCTTTTTAAACTAGAAATATTTTCTTTCACTGGTGTCTAGAAGATCCAAAACACCTCTCTGCAGTCAGTATTCAGGAGACACACAACATATGGTTACTGAAAACTGGCAAGAGAACAGCTTCTCATTCTCCAGTCAGACACTCATTGAAGATGCTCACAGGACTATCAACACAGCAAATACTCCTTCTTGCTGATGCACTTTTTTACTGTAGTGACCTACATAATCTTCTGATAAAAAAGGCATTTTAGTCACTTAGCTCATTTATTCAAAATTAAGTGTTCAATATGCTTGGTTTAAATTACTGGATATAACAGAAAATTTGAAGAAGAGTCTTGTAGGCATGAATCTTGCTTTTCTGTTTGTTTGGGGTTTTTTCAATCATTTCTGCATATTTTTACTCCTATTACACATGGTTCATTTTTTGTGTCTTTACACTCACTTCAGTCTAGTAGTTGAGTTCATTCTAGGAGTTCTTATGATACTACAATCTGCAGGGAAAAAAATAAATGTAGTGTGTCTAGATCCACAAATTGATTGCTTTCAAACATTTAGATGTATATAATATATATATATATTGTTTATGGAAAAATTTGCAATACAAAAATCAGAGAGTTAGCCACATGTCTTACTCTCTGAATTTACCAGTCCTTGCTTGCCTTTTTCTGAAGATGAGTAGATTAGGGCTTTATACTCCTACCTGAATTCCTTTTGTTCTGAGTATCTACATAGTTTCAAGTTATGGCCTTGACTTATTGTACTAGATTCTATACAGTACCTTTTTTGTGACTCTATTCCAATAAAAAGGCACTTATGCATCCTAAAACCAGGCTGGAATATCAGAAATGCTTACAATGGACTTATTACCACAGTCCTAGGCTTAAGGACGAGTAATGACCTAGACAAGAGCATAACCATAGGAAAATTAGACTACCCTTTCACCGAAATATAGAGTAGGCAAATTACTGAGATTCTATCACCCTGAAAGTATCTACAGCCTTTTAGAAAATGGCTTGTAACAGAGCTCTTTTTTTGGTACAGGACCAAGAAAAATCTTAGAGGCAAAAATATCTGTTTCCACAGACTTGCTGTATTCAAAGACAAGGCTGTCCTCAGCCCTCTCGCAGGCATTGAAAGAAGTCAGTCCAGAGACAGGCAATTCTATGTATATCCTCAGGGAATGTCTCTGCAGACATACCCAGGGAGTTTGTGAATTCTCCCTCCTTGGATATACCCAAAATCCATTAGACAGTGTCCTGGACGACCAGCTCTAGATAGCCCTGCTTTAGTAGAGGAATTAGACCAGATGGTCTCCAGAAGTGCCTTTCAACCTCAGCCATCCTGTTATTATGTGATTGCTAAAGCCCTGAAATATCTTGCATCCACAGCCAATAGCCTCTGCTGTGGGAGTGTGTGACATAGTGTAGTATAGTAGGTTTTGTAGTTTCCTGTCAATAGTCTTTATGTCTAAAAAGAAGGGGTGAAGAACTAGAATGAATGGAGCTAATTACAGGGTCTTTATTGTGAGATAGGAATTATGGCTGAGATCTTAAAGAATAGCTTTCCTAGCTCCCTCCAATTTTATGGCAGGGGGAGAGCTTCCTATCTGCTCAAAGATGATGTGGCAGAGTTCACTTGCATAGAGTATGCACTCAGATGAGAAGGAAATGTTCATGTGAGATGATACAAGGCAGAGAAGTGGAAGATTCTTCAACTACCTCTCAAACAGAACACATCACCTGATTACAACAGTGCAAAGAGATTTAACATTTCCTAACATACCGAATATGAACACAAGTCTGATGAGCTAGCAAGCATAGCAGCTACAAGCCTGGGATCATCATTTATTTTAGGTAAGACTGCCTAGTGGTTACAATAGATACAATTTCTAGCAATCTTGCCCCCTTCAAACCAGAGGAATATTGTTCCTGCTAAATCTTCGGCAGATGTCTTTTCCTTTCAGTTCCTAAAATGAACCGTCTCACAATGGCTCAGAAATAGGAGGCTGACCTTGAAAGATCAGACTTCAGAAAGACACCTTTCTGTAAGACTTTGTGTAATGATTTTCCTTCCTACTTCTCTGTACTGGAAAATAACAGCTTTTCTGTCAAGGGTTTTGTGTAGTTCTATGTGTAAACTTATGCTTACATTGTGGAAAGACAGCAAGCAATATCTGGGTACTATCATAAGCATTCCCTTGTGAACTCACAGGGCACAAAAGCATGTCAATGAAAGGAAAAATAGAGGAAAAAAAGATGAGAAGATAAGTCTACAGTGTGTTTCTGGAATTTTCACAGGCGCACATAAGATTACTTTGGAAACCAATGTAAAGCGTAAATATTTAGCACAAAACAAACTATGAGAAAATAATATAATATTAAAGTAATAGGAAACAGGAAATTTTCACTTCAGGGATTTCAGAGAATCCATTATTTTTATTAATTTCTGGAATTATTGCTTATAAACCAAACAAAAGACACAAAAATGACATGTTACATGATAATTATATGATAATGTAAGTGGTCACTCACATTATCATGCTGGGCAGCAGGTCCATTTGAATGACATAAACAGTAACTTAGCAAAGTTTGGCACAAGCCCAGTCTTTCAGAAACAAGGTGCCTACTCCACACTTAGAGCGAGGACTTCTAGATGAATCATCAGTGGGAACTGGAGATTCTGAGAAGGGTTTGTGTCCAGACCTTCCACCTCCATTTCAAAAAAAATGTTGTTGTTTTTAAGGTGACAAAGATTAGAAAGATAAATTATCCGAGGCCTGGAAAACCCACGTTATGGTAAATCTGTTTCCTTTGCATAAAAAGGTTAAGAAATTGCATGACAACAGCCTAAAATTACCTGCATTATTTCTTGTAATGGAGTCTTTAATCTAGTAGATAAAGGCATAATAAGGGGGAACTAAAGCTACATAAATACAAATTGAAAATAATCTCTGATTTTTAAGAGTAAATGAAAATTACCTATTGAAACAGATGGTGGTTTCTCTGCAACCTTTTTCAATCAAAATAAATACTGTGATTTTTATCTTAAGACACATATCTTAATTGATAGGATAAAGAAATAGCAGAATAATTAAATAGTAGGTAAAGGTATTGGATATTTTGACATAGTTGTTAACATGAACTATATGCAAAAATCACTGGGAAGTGTCACTTTTATTTGAGTGATACAAAAAGTCTACATTAATGTCAGTACTATCTAGTGCTAGTACTATCAGTTCAAACCGGAGTTCATTTTTATTGCAATTCAGAGTTGCGAAAAGAGACTGTCTTCTGTGGTACAGACAAAGCATTTCAATCATCATGGGCTATGTGTTAATCAAGACTCATGTATGATTTAGTGCTACTGATCATTTACATGGATGTGCGTGGTAGTACTTCATCAGTTCCAGGTTTTCATTCTCCCTCAGCAGTTACATTGGATCAATGACTAAGTAGCAGGGCGGAAATTAAAATGCTCAATACATTTGTAAACTAAATGTGAAGATCTTGGCATCTGACACTTGCAGGTGCCTGAGATGCCACAGGACTGTTTAGCTACAGAGTTATACTCCCTTAGTGCCCTTAAATGCTCCTTCCTCAGCTTGGACTAGAAGAACATATGAGGCAACCCAGTCAGAGCACAACAGCTGAGCTTCTAGGATGCGGTCCTCATTGATTTAACCTGTCAGTTTGTCTCTTCACAGCCACCTTCAACAAGGCATTACTCAATTTTCAGTAGACCAAACTGAGCTCAACCAAACACTTTGGAAATCAAACTGATTTGATCAAACCCAGATGTTTGGCACGTCTAAAGCAAACGGACTGTTATATTGGTGGAAGAAAAGAAGAAAATATAGACTAAGAAAGATGGGACAGAATAATTCTCAGGAGTTGTACTACTGGCTTTTAAATATTTGCTACATATAGAAGAATGTGAACTCTCAGACAGCCCAAATCCAATTAAATACACTGCTTCATCTGACCCATTTGGAGTCCTGAAACAGTGAATAGATCTGACTGCTTATTTAGAAGTATTACAGGCGTTGTATTGGAACAACTGATATAAAAGCATGCTCTCCCATTCTCCCACTTTTCCCTCTATTTGCCAATTTGTAATTACAGTATGTAAATACACAGCAGAATGGGTCTTTGGTTAATCAAATTGATTTAATTGCTGAATTCCCACAGATGAATGTGAACAGAGTCTTCTCTTTTCTCATTTTTTGTTGGCAAAACATAGCCACACAAATGATAGAAATTCCACCAGAAATGGGAATGGGGTTTGAATAACTCAATTACTGGAACACTGCTAGAACACCTGTAGTCAGATTCAAAAGACTTTAACAAGGTAATTCCTCATAATTTTAGAGCTGTAAAATACGGCATACCCTAGAGATACCGAATTAATTAGGCCTTTGTAGATTATCAATGTGTATATGTCTACTCTTTATGGAAATCTGACATTGTTTTTCATTTTCTGAGTTACGTTATTAAAAAGAAAGTAAGACAAAAAAATGTTGCAAAGGGTTCGCCAGTTATTCTTGTTAGTTCATAGTCGGAATATAAAACTCCTGTAATAGTTATGAGTGTTACTGTTAATATCACATTTAGCATTAGTCATTGGAGCTACATTATCCTGATTGCTTTTGGCAGGTAACTGAATCATATAATCTAAAGAAAGAAAGACTGAAGATGTCCTTGACAAAATACTGGGTCATTAATATCTGATGACTTCACAAGCTAGTGAAAACACTTGTAACTTTGAGAGTTTTGGATGTGCATTCAATGCATTCATGCTATAGGACCCAGGAATTTGTAATTTCCTCAGACCAGGTCAAAACCTTTCCCAGGTCCAAGCTCTGTATCAAAGCTGGACACATTCCTGTGCAAGCCCTGATAAACCCTTCTTTCTGTGTGAAGCAGAAATGAGTGCACACTCTTGCAGGGGTGTTAGCTTGAAGGCTTTGGGTACCAAAATCCCAGAGCATTCCCTGCTATAAATCAGAAGTGGAGCATCAAATCTGATACCTGTGATAAGATACACTAAAGCTATTTTTTATAGAAGCTTTGTCTCTGCTGTACAGCAGAGTCCCAGATGCACATGAAAGCTCATTGCCCCCACCCAAGGTATTGGGTCCTCAGGATCAAACAAAAAATTGATCCCAGTCCTTGCATATCCTGGATGAATGTTGTGACTGTTCTTGTATATCACGCAGAGAGAAAACCCTTCTTTGAACAAAGCCAGTTGTCACTGCATACCAGATCCTATTCCACAGACATTCTGAGCGGGCCCATGAGAGTTCGTTCATAGACGATGCTGAAAGAATATCTCAGCTTGATAAGGTTTTGGGACACATAGGTTTCAGGCTTTTCTGCCCTGATAATTTTTTACTAAGTTGCTTCTAAGAACCTTAAAAATATTACTTGGGAAACATGAAGGTTAAGAAGTCTGATCATATAGATGTTAAAGGTCTGGTTCTTTTCTTCATCCACAGACCTGCATTTAAGTATCTAAAAGTATCTGTCTGCATGTGAGATGGAAGACTGAATTCCTATTATACGCATTCAAAACCTAGTCAACAAGGTCAGGTGAGTCTAGAGAGCTTTGGTTTACCAAATGAGATGTTTCCTTTACCCTGAGTGAACTGAGCCTTGCTGATTAACAGCTCAGTTTATTTGCATAAGACATATGCATTTGAGATGCCCTGATAGCCTCCCTGACCAACTGCTATTAGTCCAATAGACTTCAACTCCTATGCTACATCTGCCAAGCCTGCGCAGACGTCTTAGGTACTCCAGGATACCTAAACATCATTAGACGACCATCATTGGACATCTGAGCTGAACCCTCAGCTTATACTGTAAAAGAGTCTTAGACATTAGCATACTCCTAGACACTCGCATTTAGATAAATTATTCTAGATTTCTGAGGCTGAAGGTGAACTCTATCTGTCAAACTCAGGGGTTAGTTACCAGCTGAGACAGTGTTGTCAGAATCAGTTTACAAGTTAGGCACTGATAAGTCCTATTCAAAGGCACCTATTGCCCTTATTCAGCTCTGTCCATAAATGCTTGGAGTAAGCTCAATCAATTCTAGACTACCTGAGCCTAGAAAAAGATTTACAAAGGTCACTCATATTTCACAAATAATGCCATAGCTAACTTTTGATCTCAGCAATGATTTAAATGCTTACTATACGTTTCTTTAAGACTCAGGATAAAACTACTGCTGGATTTCAATTCGAAACAAAATAAAATTCTTTACATTGCTTTTCTATTTGCTTTGTATGATAACTACCTTTTCAGCCTATTACTACACTCAATTAGAAATTCTTATTCATGCTGCAGTACTTTGCTGAGGCTAATGAACAAAGTTTCATAAAATCAGCTTGTGACCGTGTGATGACTATTAAAACTTATAAAACCCTTAACAATTATCATAAGGAAATCAGCATACTATGGCATTGTTATAGAGTGCATCGTGAACCAAAGTACTTCTAGCTCATCAGAGCTTTGCCTGTTCATACTGAAGCACAGACCTGGTTTTAAGCAAACAGATGGAATACAAACCTCTGATATCCCTATTCCACTTTGTGCAACAAACATGTTTAGAAAGAGGAATTACATTGACCTTGAAAGACTATTGCACTGTACTCTGCACTCAACTTTCTTCCTTTCACAACTCCCCTTCCTATCATTTTCTATCAATGCTATTTATAAAAGCAAGTTGTTCACGGTTTAGTTTTTTTAACTAATAAAGTAGCTGCCACACACTGTTAAGACAGTTTTATTCCGGATAAATTATTAGTTTTATACTTTTATAATTATTAATTTTATACTTTTCTTCCTTTCCACCCTACTAGTAACACTGTATACTATTACTTGCTGTCAGCCTGGATGCTAATCCTTTTTGTCAGTGTTTTCTGCTCTAGTGTCTCTTCTAGCAACAACCAGAGTTGGCCTCTCATAATTGTCCTCCTCCTCCATCTCCTCCAGATATTTGCTAGAAAACTGGGAGTGTTGTAGCTAGGCTGGTAATTATTTCACAGTTCAGAGATGCTGAGGTACATTTGCTTTAGAGAACACCATGCCTGGACACTTACACATGCCATACGTTTTCAGCAGTCAGAAGCTTTCCTAACATTCAAGTCTTTCTGCAATTCGGTTTTTATTACTAATGTCCAGTATTTTGTTTTATGCCTTTTTCCCTCTGTATCTACGTTCACAGCTTGCCTGCTTTGTGTATTGTAGCAGACAGAGGGACCAGGATCCTTCTTTATTTAAGTATCTACATGTGAGCTATTCACACTAGTTTCTTCTTAGAAAAAAACAAATGTCCATTTTAGCTCGCGCTCCACAAAGTCCTCAAAGAAGGTCAGGTGAATTTCACCTTAAAACTACACATTAGTCTCCACTGGCCACAAAAAACGTTTATTTTAAAAAACAGAAACATATAAATATATATAGATTTCAGATGTCTACATCTATGTAGGAATCTGACCATAAAATGAACATAAACTATCTAGTATAAGTAATGTGATCTTTTATAATAAGTTTTATATGCAAGTGGATACCATAACAAAACATACAAACGAAGGCAGCAAATTTATTGTCTATTCCTTTATACTGCTTTGCTTTCTCCACTCTGACACAAAACACCTATAACTTTCGTGTCTAGAGCTTTCGTTGTCCACTGAGCACCACAACACTGAAAGTATTGTACTTAACCTAACAGCCACTCAAGGAAGTAATCCAATAGCATATTCTAGGTGCCTACAGAAACAGAAACATCCTGGCCATAAAAAATAATGCCCTTGAAAAGCTATTTGGAGAAACATTTCGTTCTCTTTAGTCTTTCAGAATGAAGATGTGTTGCATGAAGTATTTTATACATGCAAATGCTTCATTTTCTTTCTTTAATTCTTTATAGTACTATTTGTTTTCAAATGAGTTTTGTGGTTGTTTATACAGGGAGTGCAAAAGCCAGGGTATATGTCACCATTCAGTGGCTTGCCATGTATTTTTCTTTAATAAATCCTCGTTGAAGATGTGAACAAGTTTAATTTCACAATGTCAATATTTCTCTTTTCAATTTGTATGTTTGGATGTGTGTCCCAAAACCAGCTTTTTCTAAAAAGGAATAACCTAAACCCCCACAAATTTGGCATAGCATGAAGCTATGCCAAATAATACTCTCACAGAAAAACTGCAAATTATACAGACCATTTATATTTATGAATGCTGAGCTTGAAGAAATACCCACATCTTTATTCAACTTTGTTTGGAAGCCATATTCCGTGATTTCTGGCTTCTTGGTAACATAATGATGTATGTAGATCATAAATGTCCCTCCTGCTGTTTGTCTGCCCAGAACAGACCTTTGGGTAAACAAACAATCTCAAACATATCTGAAGTATAGATATATTCCAAATGTCAGTACAACTTTGAAAACATGAATACCGGAGAGAATATCAGTTACATAGAATCCTAGAATTATTAAGTTGGAAAGGACCTTCAAGGTCATTGAGTGCAACCATTGACCAAGCCCACCACTACAAAATGTGGCCATATTCCTAAGTGTTACATCTATCTGTATTCTAAATACTTTCACAGAGGTATTTAAAAGAAATGGAGAATAATAATTAATCAGTTTAAAACTGCTTTTTTCCATTTAGTCTACTTTTTCACCCATGACCATGACACAGTGACTAGAATGTGGAAAAGCTAGTGGAACCTACCTTCTGAATACAGCTCTACCATGTTTTAAGCCAGGTTACAGCCACGGTAGCCAGAAATAAAAAGGGAGAAGGGCATTTGTCAGACATGTTCCAGAGGAATAGTTGGAAGAGACAAGCTCCAGCAACATGGATATCTGCTATGACTCATCTTCATCTCAGGTAAAGTAGAGGTGCCTCTGCATAGTGCTTATCTGCAACAGTGGCAGGAAGCCATGCAGTTTTTGCAACTGCTTTTCTCTGCTTTTTGGGTTAATTAGACCTAAAATAGAGCACTAAATGGGAGGATTCTCTTAGTGCCCACTAATCCAGCAGAGAATCAGAGACTTCTGATTCAAGAACACAGCGAATTCATCACTTGGGTGATGAAATTTATTGTTAAGAAAAGAGGTTATGATTACACATAAAAAAGACTCAGCTTATTTTTACTGAGTTTTTTCTGTTGTGAATGAACTAGTTTTATCTAATATTAACTGAATTTATTACCCAGTTACTTGCTAACAAGAACAAAAATTCTGTGGCATAAATGGTCTTCCAACACACTAGGAAAAAAATGGATTACAAAATACAAATCTACTTTCTGTAAGGGTCAATGTGATAAAAAATAAAAGTCTTTAATCCTTCTTGCTTGTTTTATGTGCTGGAAACCAGTCAAGTTTAGACTGTACTAGTCACAAGAGCAACTACACAGACTAACATAGCTTTTCTGGGATCTCTGTAGATGGAACTCCTATTCATCTACTGTCTGAAGTAACCTCTTTTATCACTACCTTCGTGCCTATGTACTACCCTGACATTGTATATCAGCTACTTCTGTGAGAGCAACGAAGACATATTCTAGAAGAAATATAGCTGACATGCCATAAGTGTGTTACAGTTACTGTGTCCTCAGCCAGTACAATGGAACAGCTAAATAAAGGCAGATGTTCAACCATTTCCCAGTATTGTGCATCCCAATTTCCTCAGGAGTAGAACTTGAGGTACAATCTGTTCTGTTGTCTCTCAATTCATCTAGATCTAGGCAGTCCAGACCCTTTGATCTTCAGAGCTCACTGTCATAAATGGGACTTCAGTTACAGAGCTTTTTGGAAAAAGACCTCACATCCTTTCATCCCAAATTCCAGGCAACACTGTTGTCCAACTAAAACTTAGAAAAAGAAATTACTTTGCCAGTTAGCCAATAAAAACTTGAAGCTTTAGGAAATATATCAGGGAGATTTCATACTTTCATTCTCTTAGTCATATTTCTTTACCCTCACTCCTCTCATTTTGTTATTTTTGGCCACATTGCTAGATCTGCTCTACTTCAGTTCTTTTGGACTCCGGGAGATCTATAATTATTATTTAAGAACCAGACTTTTGTCAAAGCAGCACAATCTAATTAGCCTTGTTTCTTGTAATAAATCTAATAAAAATTGAGGTTTGGAAAATGTATTTGAATTGCAAACAGTAGAAACAAACCACTGAGGCAGACTTAAATGCCCTCTGACTAGTTAAAGCTTTTTAATTATCTAATTTGCCCTAGAACAAACAGCCATCACCATTTTCAACATTGTGATTTCCACATCTAGTAGCCACAGAAAAGGAAAATTCCAAGAACAACACGATTTCTGGGGATATGATGTTTAGATGATTGGTTCTAATTATCAGACTTGGTGATTATTCTCAGGACTTATGCCACAGTCACTAACATGTTGTTTTTATTAAACAGAAGACTGCTAGGAGCAAATTAATAGCAGGGTTTGGGGTGATTCTGTTCTTAAAAGTATTTTCACTCTCAGGGAATCAGCTAGCAAGCCGCTTGCATTAGCTCCACACATATATCCATATCTTCCTGTGACTTGTCCTCCCTAGAGCATAGTCCTCCCTAGAGAGCAGGGGTACTACTTGCAGGAACAACATTTACTGATCAGAGTAAGGAACAACAGGCCAGGACTCAGGCATAAACCTCTGAATTCCTGTCCTGTGTCAAACATATTGTGCATGTATTTTACTGAATGGAATTTCATTAAAACGTGTACATCAGGGTGTGGCTCCTCTTAATAGAAATATAACAAACCAATTAACTTCACTGATGTTTTATCCAAATAAAATGTACAAGACTGGGACACTGTTCAACAGAAACAAACAGCCCTACCTCCTTTTTACCAGCAAGAAATCTGCCTATCAGAAATGCATTGCTATTAGAGGTAAGGAAAGAGCCTTGGCAAGTATAAATACCCTTCAACAGGAAGTCCTTTAGCCTCTTAGAAGAGAAATTTCAGCACTGACAAAACCAAGACCACAAGAGCATCCACAAAGATTCTTGAAATTAATCCTTCTTGATTTAAAGTGGAAGACAGCAAAATTTTTATTGAATCGTCCTACTGCTCTCAAATTATAATGTGCTCTACTAGATTGCAGGTCAGTCACACCAATCTGGAGGATATTATTTTTTTCCTTTTTCCCCCCACTTATTCTTTTTATTCCGACAGCACTATTGATGAAGACCTCAGGAAAAAAATACCGGTGCCCAAGACACTTTGATGGCCTTTCCACTGTGTAATTATACTTACTCTTGATAACACTAAAGACATGTCTTATTGGTAGTGGCACAGGCTGCTTTCCTTTTCACAGAGAGATGGATTGTTTCTGCAGGCCTTGATGGCCTTCAAATTATCTGAGCACAGAAAAGAGAGCAGAGTGAATTTTATTTTAACTCATTTTATTTCTAAATTTATTTCCCAGTAGCTAGAAGGTGATGACTGCCCCAGCAGTCAAGTCAATTGTTATCTGTGGGACTTGATTATGTTTAGACCCAGTCTCTCATTTTGAGCAAGACACAGTTAATGAGGAGAGAAATGAAAAGTGCATTGAGTCACAGTGTGTTTGTGGTAATTTGTGACACATTCACTCTACTCAGTTCTTTGTTTATTCCTTCCCCCCTCTATGCAGGTCCTGTAGAAAAAGGAACAGATAAGCGAATTCAGTGGTAGACAGTTAAGGGTGTTGAAAGTAATGAATCTATATCTCTCTATCTCTTTCCCCATTGTTGGCAGTAATTGGAGCAGTGTTCATCTATACAGTAAAATGCCAGTGAAGCCCATCTTAATGAAACATCTTTTTTTCCATTATTTTGCAACACATTTTTCATTGACATTGCTAGTTTTTATTTTCACTATATGCCTTTTTTTTTTTGCAAGCTCTTTGCCACTCTTCTAAATAATAGTCCATTAAACAGTTCACAGTGTGTGTTCTGTAGAAATGTAAAAAAGTGATTGGATGATACTAATTAAGGAGAGATTTTGTTTCCACTTACTGCAGATCAATGGTGGGTTACATTAAAGCTGCATTTTTGTGATGAGTTTAACCACAAAAGAACAGCTGTGCTAAATACATATTTCAAGGCTTACAGGTAGGTCAAATAAATCTTTCTTTCTTTGCTTGTCTATTTTTAAAACTATAGCAAACTGTATGTGAAGAATAGTAGTAAAATAAAAAAGGCGAATTTCTCACTGCAGATATTTTTCATTTGTGGTAGCAGAAACTGCTAAATTGGGAATGCCAGTTGTAATGCATTGAGATCCTGTTGGCTTTTAATTTACTCTATAGCTTAGTGTGCATTTATTTTAATGAGACTTTTTTCTTCCGTTTTCTACAGTTGTCACTCTAAGGTATCCCCTCTCTGATTTATGGCAGTGCTAAATATAGAAATAAAATACATTAGGAGAAAACTCTTCCTGTATTTGAACCCACAATTCTTCCTTTAATCCTAAATTATTCTGAGCACAAAATTTAACCAAAATCTCCATACAGAGATACGTTCGTATACAAAGAAGAATGGCAGCTCATTCAAGTCAGATCAATTAAAATAAAAATTCACTATTCGTTGGCATTCCTTGATCAGCACAAACAAAATTCAGAGGAAATTCATCTGGTTGCCTCCAAGTAACATAATGAATCCTGAACATATATGACAAGGAACTAAAAGAGAAAATGCTTTTCAGGCACTTGCTCTAAATATTAAATGCACAAAACTGTTATAAAATCAGTTCACTCTACTTCAGAAATATATTTTATTTACTATAGGATGCTAGATAAGGAACCTATAAGCACCATATTTTTATCTAGATAATTTCACTATAAAAAGCAGACAAGGATTTGTCTCAGGGAAGGTTTAGGTTGGATATTAGAAAAAGGTTCTTCACCCAGAGGGTGGTTGGGCACTGGAACAGGCTTCCCAGCGAAGCGGTCACAGCACCAAGCCTGACAGAGTTCAAGAAGTGTTTGAATGATACTCTCAGGCACATGGTGTGACTCTTGGGGGTGGTTCTGTGAAGGGCTAAGAGCTGAACTCGATTATCCTTGTGTGTCCCTTCCTTCCAACTCAGCATACTCTGATTCTGTGAAGAATTGTTGTTCACACTTTCCTTGCATTACAACAGTCTAGATCCCAATTTTTAACCACTGTTAGCAGACTATAACATGAGATAGGCTTTGTATATCAAGAACTAAGGAGGCTGCCTGATTTCTTTGATTTTGTAGAAACCAAGATCACACACAAATTTAGTATTATCGAATCAAAGTTTGTATGGAATAAATAAAAAGGTCCATTTTTACTATTTTAAGTTTAAACTATGAATTCAGTACTGTATGCCTTCTGTCAAATCAGCTTGGAGCAAAAGTTAATTCATAATTCATAATTCATAATTCATAATTCATAATATCTTTGTTTTGTGTTGAAATCTGAGTGGTCTCAAACTCTTGAATCGTGTATGCTAGAAATGTACCCATCAAACTCTAGATTTGCTCACTTTACAAAGAGGTGTATTTGTGATAACTTTAGGAAAATCTTCTTTGTTTGTACTGCTCTTAACAATGCTACCGGCAGTCAGACCTCCTGTACAAAGACAAGTACATCCATGGCTAATGTGAAAGGCCTGCTGTAAGTCTGAGAACTACTTGTGCATAAACACATGGACATTAGCACCTGAGCTCCATGCCTTACTCCATAGTGGGTTAGTTACCTGTCTTTTCCACTGGTCGGATAGAGCTGATATTTTCCTTAATGTCATTATTGAAATGCCTTTTTATTTCACACACCTTGAAATACAAACACTGCCATTTTACAGCACATTTTTGGTTCAGAAAGAAGCTCTGTTTAGCCTGTGCATCAGCGGATCAATTCCATGACATAAAAGACTATTCAGTCACAAAGTCTGAAGCTTGTAGGGGGATTACAGAATGTAAAAGCTGCGCTGAGACCAGGAAATGTTCAGCAAAGGCCTGTTTTCAAGACTGATATCCACTCTCATATTGAAAACAAAGACGGTGGGAAAGCATTCTGCTAGTTACAGGACACACTTCCAGTGAATAAAATGGTCTTTAAAACACACACTACTGTGCACTCCGCACTGTTTTTACTGCTGTTATGAACTCGATAGATTAGGGTGAGTAGCACCACTTTTAGTTCAATTTTGCTCAGTGTCTCTGTAGTTGTAGAATCGACACATACAGAAACTCTTTATCTAAGCATGGGTTATCACTGGTATTCTCATAGCAATTTATACAAGGAAACTTCTCCTGGTATAATTCATTAAAAATTAATCAACCCATTTCTGTGCAAATCTCTGTGACATATGTTCTTTGATGCAGTGAGTGCTGAATAGTCTTTTCTTTATTATGAAATGACACAAGTAGAACTTTCTAATTGGCTGTCAGTGATGTCATATCCAAGTAAATGCACAAGTCGGCTGATTTCTCTTAAGGAGCATACTCCATGACAGTCTCTGCGTTTCTGGAAAGCTCCAGTCCCTCTTTGGTAGTGCAATGGGTTTACCCTATCTGGGGTCCAGGTGCCCACCAAAGTCACTCTATTACTCCCCTCCGCAACTGGACAGAGGCGAAAAAATATAACAAAGGGTTCATGAGTTGAGACAAGGACCAGGAGAGACAACTCATTGATTACTGTCATGGGCAAAACAGGCTCAAAGCAGGGATATTAATTAAATTTATTACTAACAGAATCAGAGCAGGATAAAAAGCAGTAAAATAAATCTTAAAAACATCTTCCCTCCAACCCTCTCTCCTTCCCAAGTTCTACCTCCTCCCTCCTAGCAGTGCAGGAAGATGGGGACTGGGGGTTACGGTCAGTTCATCACAGAATGTTCCTGCCACTGCTCAAGGAGTGGAGTCCTTCCCCTGCTCCCCGTGGGGTCCCTCCCATGGGAGACAGTCCTTCATTAACTTCTCCAATGTGAGTACATTCCATGGGCAACAATTCTTCACAAACTGCTGCGATGTGGGTCACTTTTCCATGGGATGCAGTCCTTCAGGCACAGGCTGCTCCAGCGTGGGTCCCCTACAGGGCCACAGATCCTACCAGAAAAACCTGTTCCAGCACGGGCTCCTCTCCCCACTGGTCAGCAGGTCCCCACCAGGATCCTGTTCCATCTTGGCCTCCCACAGGGTCACAGTCTTCTTCAGATATCCACCTGCTCCAGCATGGGTCTCCTCAACAGGCTGCAGGTGGATCTCTGCTCCCTCATGGACCTCCCTCATGGACTGCAGAGGCACAGCTGTTCCACCATGGTCTGCACCATGGGCTGCAGGGACTCAGCTCCGGTCTCTGGAGCACCTCCTCCCCCTCCCTCTGCACTGACCTTAGTGTCTGCAGACTTGTTCACAGGTTCTCACTCTGCTTTTCTCTGGCTGCAATTTCATCTGCCCAATAATTTTTCCCCCCCCTTCTTGAATATGTAATTACAGAGGCATTACTGTCATTCCTGATTGGCTCAGCCTTGACCAGTGGTGGGTCCGTCCTGGAGCCGGCTGGCATTGGCTCTACTGGACATGGGAGAAGCTTCTGGCAGTTTCTACAGAAGCCACCTCTGTAGCCCTCCTGCTGCCCAAATCTGGCCACACAAATCCAACATAGGTAGTTAACATCACTTTACTGAAAGGATTACAGTTATGCCTCTAATAGGATAGAAACTTGCCTGTTTGTTTTCCTGTCTTTGTTTGCATGTGGAGGACACTTTTCCTTCTTTTACTATATTTCCTTTAATGCTGAGTTCCTATCTTTTCCCACAGGGGCAATGAGGAACTTATTGAGTGAAACTAGTAACAACTTTCTTAGGCATCCTTTCAAGGGTCTCTTTTTGGGTGGTTTCACGGGTTGTGTTAAGATCAACAAGAAATGTGGTCACATTCATATCTTACAGTTAACAGACTTCAGAAGTTTCAGCAGTACAACCACTAACAGTATGTAGCCAAGAGACATATGGAAACAGTGACATTTTGTTCTTATGGTTTTCAACTTATTTATGTATTTGGTTAACAGTGCCTCATTAATGCAGAAAGATTTCCAGCCTTTCCAGGAGGGTCTGCTTTCACTGCAAGAGGATATGCTCTCCAAAGAATGTGCTTTGGCAGAAAAACTGCTGCTTACATTTGTTTATCTCTGTTACCTGTATTATGCACTTACAGATCTTAGATAAAGAGCAAAAGTTTTGCTTTTAGGAGCCACCTTCCAAAATCACATGGCAAAGTGCCATATCCTCTAGCCATAATTCATACAGTTCTCCAAACCAAGATTACAAAACCTCTTTACTAACTCAGCTCCTAACTACTTTCATCCAACTTTGTAAGCAGCTCCCCTTGCACATGCAATTTCAGCTTACACCCAGCTTCAAGATCCCTAGTCCCCAGATCTCTGCAGTCTGACACCACAGCCAGGACCACCTTCATGAACACCACAACCTCTCTTCCATTCTCTGGTCTCACATGAACTGTCTTCAGCTCTTTCTGATCACTTCCAAGCAGGTTTGTCAGGAAAGAGGGATTGCAGACATATGCTGTTGCTGTGGAGAATATAGATGTAAGCATCCTCTAGGGTGGTCTGCTGAAGGCAAGGTCATAATCTGAGCTTCAGCTCTACACCTAGACTCTCCCCCATCACATGCTCCTTATGTTACCTAGTGCTGTGTTTCAGATATATGAAGTAGCAAGAAGGTAATATACCTGGAGACTCCAGCTCTTTAGGTGACTTGCTTATAGGATGCTCTCCCAGATGCCCATGATTATTACATACACAATGACAATTCAGCTTTGGTAATTCTTATTCTCCAGGGTTTGGAAAAAAAGTCACAGAATGTAATGGGTAGTAATCCCACCTGATGGAGCTAGCATTTTGCTGCTGCAAGTGAGGCTAGAGTTAAGTAATCAGAAGTCGTCGCTACTTAATTAAAATTTTATAAACAGTGAACACAAAACATAGCTGGAGAAAGATATGTAAATGGCTTTTGCCAGTATCAGGTTGTCCTGTCTTCCACTCTCAATATTCCTTGGTTTGTTTTGTCTTGTTTAAAGAAAAAATAAAAGATAGATTTTTTTCTTTTTATTCCTCTTTTCATTCCTGTTCTTTTTTTTTTTCTTTCAGATAGACAATGGCTTAATCTGAAGAATAAAGACACCATATGATTATATCATTTCTAATCCAATTATAGATCTTTGATATGGTCCCTTATCTTTTTTGTTCATGCAGTGATATACAGATCACATGCTTCTTTAAACTTGAAAATATCTTTACTTTTCAGTTCATGCCTTTACCTTTCCTTTGCATTTCACTAAAACACAAATGTGTAATATTTAATTATTTGATTCCTATCTTATGAAAAGAAGATTAATAGAGACATCAATGAACACAGTAATCACCGGTTAACTTTCACAGAATAATTTGATTGGGATTTCATTTTAGAGTATAGGGTGAAATCATGGCTCCAGTAAAATTACAGCATTCCCATAAGATTTATTAGGACCAGAATCTCATCATCTACTTTCTGATGACCAGCAAATTTCCAGTATTTGGTTCTATGGTCATTTGATATCGTTGAACTGTTTTGTTGTTTTATTGTGTGTTAAACTTGAGAGGAATATTCTCCCAGCTGATTTGCCTGTTAATAAAGAGTTAGAAAGAGAAGAAGTCTTTTCCACAGTCTAGAATTGGAACAAGGCCCAATAGCCCAGCTAGGCAGAGCTGTTGCAACGGTGTATATAGAAGCAGTCATACTCACCATTAGGGCTGTTAAATGCACTCCCATCACTCCGTGAAACCTGCCCATGTCCATTGCTGACAAAAAGAGTATTAAGCACATGTACTTTTTTGCTAGCAGTGTCTGAAAGTCTATTATAAATGTTCCATTTCTTACTTTACTTCTTTTTTTTTTTTCTTCTTTTTTTTTCCCCAGCTGCTGTTTACTCATTCTTCCCCAACTACATTGGAACAAGTAAGCAGCCCTTTCACGGCTTAAAGAGCTAAAGCAGTTGCACTCACAACCAGCTGGGGTGGGTTGCCAGATGGGTAGATGGGATCATCCCATCTACCTCAATAAGAAAAGCCAGCCATGTGTAAGCAGTGGAGCTACAGTTCTGGCCCTCCCAAAGCTGATTGCTGAAGTTCTTGTTGGTTTAATAAAGAAAATAACACTCCAGTCTAGTTCCTTTTGCTCTTACAATGAGGATGACAAAACTTAAGGATCATGACAGGGACCCCAAAAGACATTTTTGTCTTGCTCTTTTGCAAGCACCTTTCAAAGCTAGCCTCCTGCAAGACCACAGAAACCCCACAGTCGGACTTAAAAGATGTACTACAACACATTAAAATTTTCAGCTTGTTATCAGGACTGGTTAAAGGGACAGAATGGCCACCAAGCCTGTGAGAAAGAGAAGTCAGAAAAGGACAGGAAGTCAGTAGTCATCAGTGACAAGTTGATTCTGAACAGTTTGCTGTGCCAGGGCTGCCTTCCTTCCCTTTTATGACATACTTCCTTTTTCAGTCTTTCAGTGTTCAGTTAATTAGCATACACAGTGGCAGCTCTCATATGTTTTTATGTCCTGGAACAGGATCAGATAAAAATTTATAGTAGAGTCGTGTGTACATGTGGACACAAATGACAAAGTTTAGAAGTTTAGAACAATATGGAATAAAATCAAGAAGAGTAAAGTTCATTCATTATGAAGACAGTACAAAGATGGGAATGCTATGCTGCTTTACATTGGAAATGCCAAAACTATTGTCATCGTCTTGAAAGTTTTGAGTTTCTTCCGTGCTCCCCTTTACATTCTCAGTCTCAGGCCAAGCTGCTGTATCCTATATCTGTAAGCCGGGGACAGCCCCACTGATGGCTACTGCTCAGGTAGATGAATACAAAGGAACTGCGTAACACAACTGAGTATTAGTAAAAAAAGAAAAAAAATCTCTGGAGTTTTTTAAGTATTTTTAATTATTTTGATATGTTGTTCCAGTATGACACTTGTTATCTTTGAGCGGTTCTTGTTTTGTGTATTTTCTTTTAAACCTCTGCTTTGTATCTGTTACATGCCACTATTAAAACTGATCTTAAATATAAAAGGGTTTTAATAATGTGTATAAACCTCTCTTGCAGACGGGTTCCCCTGACTGAAAGGTGCTCATGAGTTTAAGATAATTTACGACATCAGAATTGCTTCCTTTCTGCTTAGCTTAAGCCCTTCCCTGTAGGTCCCATGAGATAAAGTGGTCATGAGCTCTTCCAGTCTTCTCCCATCTCTGAGGGAAAGCCTTCTCCCAGAGAAGAAGGACTTTGCTGAAAGGCCCACTGCCTTGGGCATAACTGTCAGAGTTTGGGTAGCAGGGAGCTGCAGGGTGCCCTGTGTGGGAAGAAGTCTGTGATAGTCACAGACAGGTTCAATCAGGTCTGAAACTGATGTGAGTAGCCCAGCAGGTGTCAAAACTGCAGCCCTTAAGGGGAGCACCCCACACTCCAGCTCTGACATGTTTATTAAAACACTGCAGCCATGACAGGATGAAAGACACAGGGACATGTGCTTGAGGACGTGTGACTGGACACATACAGAGGTAGAGGCTGCTGAAGACTTGGCTGGAGATAGACTCTTGGAAGGAGGCACTCCATGATGAAGGGGTAACTTCTGGGGACTGAAGTCATGGGCAACCCACAGCAGGGAAGAGACATTACTGAGGGTCTGCAACTGTGGGCAGGGACACCCTTGAGGGATTTTGATACTGGGTGACTCATATCAGAGTAAGGATATCCTTCAGAGCGAAGAGACCTTTAAGGGGTTGCAGCTATGGCTGACTCATGCTGGGGCAGAGGAAAACCATTAAGAAGTGAAAAGAATCAGACAGAAACCATTCAGCACACAACCCAAAATCTTCTGGGCCACGTTTCCTCATCTAAGGAACTGGGATGCTATGAGTGTAATTCACAGCAAAAATACAGGAGACAGAGATCAGAAAGGGAAGGAGTTAAGATCTGGCTTAACATGAGCCTAGGAAAGGAGGAATCTCTTTACTTTTTTGTAGGTGTTTACTTAAGAGTTTGCTCACTTTTTGATAGGTTCTTTTTCAAAAAAACAAATCATTGATCAGAAGTTTGCATGAAGTGGTAATAAATAAAATAAAAAAATTCCCTGAGTTTAGATTGTTTACCCACTACAGGCACTGTGATGCTGCTTTTCATGAAAGACATGCACCAGTTTTAATACTTTTTTGCCTTTTCGGTGGTTGAGATTCATTCTATGTTTCAGTTGAAGTTTAAGAAAAATATTTAGATTTTCTTATGGAATAAACTTTATTTGTCTCACTATTGCGGGTTCAGTTTAGCAACACTTTATCTTTCTCTGGTTTTACACCTACATGCAAGTGGAACAAAATAATAAGTTCTGCAGACTGCAATTTTCTTTCAATCAAAAACCACAGTAATTTTGTAACATCGTAGAAGAACCACAGTAAACTGGTTTACCTTGTAGAAAACTCTTATGCTGTTAATGAAAGGATTTTAGTGTATCTTGAAGTATTTGTCAGCTTCCATGGACATAAAATGCCTGAAAACTAAATATCTTTATAGAAAAAATGGGTTCAAATCAGCTTCCCTTATCTGGCAAAATTAGGCTCTAGCTTTGAAATTTCTCCATGGTCCACAAGTAGGAAATCGTCCCTACTTGTGATAGTAGGAGTCAAACATCAGTTTATAGTTAAGCACCTGCTTAAGTGCTTTTATAGGTTATGTTCAAAAATGAAATGTGTTTGTGTGCCTCATGTGTAGATAAGGGTCAGATATAAAATTAGAAGACAAATTTAGATTCCAGTCACCTTCTAATTAATTAGTGAGTACTCAGATCAGAACCTCTATACGGGACCATTTGGGCAGTGACATTTTTAATACAGTCATTTATTTTTCTGTTTCATCACTGGATCTCTTGAGTTACAGGTCTGTGTTTTTAAAGAGTATCAAAACAAAGATGACAAGACTCCTCATTTACTGGCTCAAGGAACAAAAATTATCAGTGAGGAGGTGCTGAATGAATTGCATTTACTGTTTTGAATATTACTTGCTCACAACATTTTGGTTCTCAAAAAATATCAAGAAAGTATTTTTTCTGCTAAAAAATTCTAACAAATTATTTACATAAAACAACTTTTTTTTAACTGTATTATTTTTTTAGGGTATATGTCTTCAGTGTAATACAAATTACCAAGAATATATTATTCTCTACATTCATTGATGGTTTTTTTAATGGCATGAGGGTCCTTTTAAACATCAGTGCTGCAGTTGTCAGAGAGATGGACAGAATATGTGAACTTTAACAGAACATCTGCTTCCAAGTGCATATGCTGTCATTTATGACCATTTTGGTATCACAGAACTGTTGCCAAATTTAACAGAATTCAGTACTTCCATAAAGATTTTATCTTAAAAAAATATGGCATCTAAGAATGAAATTACAGATGTGGTGTTATTTATGTTAAAAGACTGAACAAAGATGGATGTAAAGTACCCTTAAGAAAGCAAACATCATAAAAACCAAGGAGTTGGGTGTTTTGGGAAAAGGTGATGGTTATAAATAGCTAATTCTTCAACAGAAAATGTTGCTTAATAACAGGAAAAATAAAAATATGAACTTCAAAACTGATTTCCGCAAAATTAACAAACACATTCTCTTGCCAGTTACTGGATGTTGAAATGCTATTGCAAAGTTTTAGAGTTGAACGAAGAAGTGTCACAACAGTATGGATTGACATCTGCCTCTGTCAGGTTTTTACAGCTCACACAAAGGAGGATGAAGGCACACTACCACATAGGGAAACCTACCATTTGACAGAAAAGAGCATTTTCTGACCTGACCAACAGTGCTGGGACTTAAGTGAAAGCTCCCCAGAGTGGATGGTCTAAAACATTGATTCATTAGTCTGTTTAATCTTTATGGCTGCTAAGGGAGAGATCCTCCTTGATTTACAGTCTGACAGACTGTCAACTGAAGAGGTCCCTGATCACTGTTCCTCCACCTAACTGATAAAACAAAACAAAAAAACCCTACTACCCATGATGCATAGAATTAGCATAAGGTTCAAGTGGAAAATGGAAATAAAAAATCACAAAGGACTGAACTCAGTATAGGCAGAAGTGGCTGTCAGGAAGCTACTCATAACTTCCTACTTTGGGAATATATGTGCTGCTTTCCAAGCCCCATATGTAGTGCAGCCTTGAGGAAATGAGGGAACAGGGAAGCAGTGCAGAAGAGTTCAGCCCCTCTACATGCTTCCTGCTCACCCTCATACCAGCTACACAGCACTACACTTTCTGTACCAGTGTAAACTGATGATACAGGCCAGATAAATAAAGTATTGTCACCTATTGCCACTGAAGATGAAGGCAACCAAGAGTGACATGGGAAGGTTGGAACCAGATGATCTTTAAGGTCCCTTCTAGCCCAGACCACTCTATGATTCTGTGATTCTGTGACTAACCAAGATGGACACAGTTATTTTGTAGATGCAGAAAGCAAAAGAAGAATTTCATTCTGTATGTATGCCAGTATTTGGTCATCAATTACTCCTGATAGTACTGTGGTGGCACAGTGTGTACAAATAGGAAGATGTCAATAAAACGAAAGTAAAGGAACATGGTTATATTCACTAGGGGTGAGAATGAGCTATTTCTGGGGGAAATCAGGGCCAGCTGCTCCTTGTGGGTTGAAAAACTAGGTACCAAAGGAGGTTCCATGGTGAGGCCAAAACATCAGTGCATAGCTGGGGTCAGGATCAGACTCACTGAATGGACCTTGGCTCAGACATAGCCAAGGCTGGGCAGGCAGGACTGTGGGGAGGGTCCAGGCCAAGGCTGGGCCAGGATGTGGGACCTGGCTCAGGTACCATGGCCAGGCAGGGCAGAGCTGTGGGGAGATGGAGACCGGCCCTGCTTCAGTGTCACTGACTGCCCTGTGGTGTAACTTTGGGTCCTGGGTCTGGACAGGGTAGGGGGAGCCCAGAGGAGGTAAGTAGGGTCAGGAAGGGCTGGTGGTGTCCTCAGAGCCTTGACAAAGTACACCAAAGTACTATTACACCCATTTGCTGGCTGCGAGGGTAGGAAAGGAGAGGTTGAAAGACCAGATTGAAAAGATCACATAGAGAGATGTCCACATGAGGAGAAGAGGATGAGGCCCCCTAAGAGGCTAAAAGTGCACTCAGCAGAAAAGAGTAGCCAGGCACACAGAGTCACCAGGCAGAGAAACCTTAGGATGGCTTCTGACACAGCCCAGGACCCATCCTTTCTCAGATTGCCTCAAAACGTAGCTACGTGAAGACAATGGTATAAAACATCCCTTGCCCAAGGACAACTCTTTGTAAGCAGATTTTCCAGGCAAAGTTTTGTAGCAAATTACCCAGGGAAATAACAACATAAATGCTTGGAAAAAGGCAACTCACATTTTTGCATAACATTTCCTGCCACTCTTAGTAAGTGTCCTCTGTATTGTCAGAGAATGAAGGACCCTGGCAGTATAACCATAAAAAAATTTAAATCATACAAAGACAGTCTGAACATTCAGAGCAAATTAATATTCTTCATTTCCTGTTAAACCTCAGTCCTTTATTTGCATTTATCTCTCTGATGGTATTTCTGATTCTCAGGTACTGTAGCGTATATTAACAGTCACTTTAGGTTTAACATCATTAAATGTTCACTGTCAAGTCCCCACAAATCCCACATTCCCCTTGTCTCTCAGGCTTAAAAAACTCATTTAACACTAAGGGCTAATTAATTAACTGGATTTTCCTATATTTAGTGGAGACTACCCTAAACCATAGAACCAAACCCCACTGAAATTTAGTTCACTGGGGCAACCTATAATTATACCCAAGATTTAACCACTGTTCTAATTCATATTTATTATTACAGTAGCAGTATGTATTGTTATTATTATTAATATGCTCATAGGGAAAATTGCACAAGATTCAGTATACAAGAATATTGTATCATGAATGTACTTTGTTGGGAAGAAATCCAGAACCAGTTTGTGCCATAGGCTTTAGAACTGGTTTTCATTCCGAATGAAAGAATATAAAAAATCAGGGGAAAAAGAAAGACAAGTGCATTATTTAACAAATTGGTAAACTCAAGAAAAAAGATCTCGCTCAATTTTTACACCACATTCACAAAAGTTTTCATACACCTCAAGATGGTCGATTAACTTTTTTTAGTGTCAGCAAACTGGTTTTCTTTATTTGCATTGTCCATGCTGGCTTCTGTAAAATTTATTTTTGTTCACTATCCTTTATTTATAGCTGTCTGCTATATAAGTATATGACTTCAAAAAGGAAATCAAGGTGTGTGTGACTGTTATTTGATGTAGGGTGATTCACCATGGTGAATTAGCAATGAGGCACAAACTGGGCATGTAGCACTGTATGGTTATGAACATCTGCTTCAGGTGAGTTGGTAGGTCACAAAGGACAGGCATCTGCTCCCTCTATGCTCAATGGGAACTCTTCTACTGACATATAGAAACTAGTTCGGAGCTTCACACAGCTATAGATAATAACATCATGATCAGAGAAAGCTCACTCTTTTACAGACTGATGATTTTTTGGTTTTACAAAATCAGTGGAATATTATTTGTAAGTTTTTAAATTTTCCCAAGGAGAGAAAACATACGATCAAATGCTCCCCAGTCTCTACTGTATGAAACTTTGTTTCTTTTAGAAGAGTGAAACATTTTAGTATGTTTCATAGTGATCGGCTTCTCTAAGTATTCCTACGTCTTGAGATGCTACGCCATGTAGGAATATGAATAATCTCACCCCATGAACTTCTGCATCTTCATGAGTCTGCAAAGGACTATGCAGAGCTACCGCTACAGATCTTTGCAGAAATCTAGCTGTATAGTTCATGATGTATACCTGTGCACTATAGTGCTTCAGTTGTGGAACCCACCTTTGGTATCTCTCAACAGTCCAACCTTGCACCTTTAAAAGGTCACTGTCAATGGAGTAATAAGCTAGTGCATTGGAGATATAAATATACATTCAATTCCTAACGCTACTGATTGAGAAAGCAACCTTAACAAGATGCACTCAAACACACTCATGACAACAGTCTGTTCACGATCACTACATATTTGGACACAACACTCTACAAGAACCAGCTTTCCAACTGGTCTTGTAATTATGAGACTGTGATAATTATACTCATTGATCAGTGATGCTGATCAGTTTCCACTTGGGCTCTACAATGAAGAAATTGGTAAATACTGCACATATTTCTGCATGTTACTTTTTGAGTGCATTTAGTTTTGCTCAAGGCAAGGAAAAGTCTTTTGGAGCACAAGTCCATTAGGGACTGGGTTGGGGCATTCAGACCCCATTGCTGATAGGCAGGTGCATGGAGTTAGCACTGTATATCTGATTAAAAAAATGGAGCAGTGGTGTTTAAAACAGCAATAAGCTAGCAAGTAAGCAAAGGCAGACTTAAATTCCAATATGGGGTAACCAAAACTATGGAAATGTTAATGAACTGTATTCAGCAGAAATAAAGTCAGCAGGGAGGAAAACACCAGTACGTGGCTGTGACTTAATTGTTACCTTACAATTGTGTATGTGCTCTGCATCTAATGAGTGCAGATTAGGAGTCCAGGACTCAATTAAAAATGCTATAAACAAAATAAAGCAGTACAAAGGCAAGGAGATAGCATGATAAACCCACACACTGTGATTGGGAGAACATCATACCATATATAAGATGTCTCCAGATCTAAAGGAACAACAACAAATGTTCAAAGTGAACATCTAAATGATTCAAGAGTATAGTTCAGTCTGTGATACAAGGAGAAACTGTAGCCGAGGAGAAGGTAAAAGAGGAGACTCCTTATCTCAAAGGCCAAAGTACCGTACGTAAAACAGAAATCTGGCATTTACTGTTGAAAAGAATTTACACTAAAGTGTGATACAGAGGATGTAAGGTTTCCTTCAGAGTTGTAATTTTTCTTTTTCATCTCTATTCTAGGTTTGTTTGGAAGCAAGCTGAAGTACTCCATGTTAAGATCTTGGAGACGGGAGGGGAGAGGAAGGGAGGATCAGTACTCAACTGAAGATTTGATTCAAAGGGCATCATCTTCCAACAGGCAATGCCTAAACTCTCTCTATGCTTCAAATAAGACACATATAACACACAAATCAAGTCAAATAATCAGAAACATGAAGTGAGCAATAATGATTAATGAAAAAACTAAAAATAAATTAATCACATTCTCCTCTTTGAACTACACAGTTAGAAATCAGATACTATGAAATCAGTGATTGTAAATTGTGGTGACAAAGCAATTTTATTGGCTCTTTTAGAGCCCTGCAACCACCACTAGAGCAGTGTTTCAGGCAGTGTATTAGTCAAGCAGGACTGAACTACCAACCACCTTCAACTCACTACCCTTGGCAACCAAGTTATTGTCACTTTTGATTCTGACAGTTAGCAATGTCCCTGGTTTCATCTCACAAGGAAGAGTTTGGGTCTGTTAATAAAGCCATTCTAATTAAGCTAATAATTTGTTACTTCTGTTTTGATTTAGCTGCAAGAATACAAAACTTACGATTGATAGAGATATCAACTTTATTGAAATGGTCAAAACTGAGATGCATATGCAGAAGCAGAACCTGAGACATCTGAGAAGACTGAAGTCCTTGCAGGGTTCAGGGTACTCCAACTGAACAGGAAGTTCAAAAATGGAGCTTTAAGAATAAGGACTGTATTCATTTTCAGACATTTATGTCTTTGTGTTTATCTTGGTCCATTTTTATGGATGAAAGCTCTGTCATCACAGTACACTTTTGCCTACAGGACTATCTTGTGACCACATTGCTGGTGTTCCCAAAGGAAGAAAACTTCTGCTTCTCAAAACACTTGGATTCCCCAGACTCAGGAGAACACTTCTCTCACACTCAAATTTGCCTCAGCAATTTCTGTTGTGGGATCTCCTCTTGTTATGACCTCATACCATTAACACTGAGGGGGCAAGATGACCCTTGTTAAGAAAGGCCACACTGTCATCAGCCTCAGGGAAGATGAAAGCAGTAGGCAAATTAAGTTCAAAGAGTTTTCAGGTTGACAACAAGGACAATATGGATGCTGGGTACTCATGCTGAGATATCCAGTAAGATTATTAATAACTGTCTCATTATTATGTTGCATTTAAAACTATTCTCTAATTTTTCTTAATTAATGTTTGGGTTGCACATGTGGAAAACTCTATAAAAAGAAGCTGTCCACTATTATTTATTTCAGCCTGGATTTGTTACAATGCCTGCAGAAACTGTTCAGAGATGCTACATAGTGATACTGGTACATTATCAACAGACACCCCCCCCCTTACATTCTTGTATTCTGCAACCTGCAATTGCATAGAATCACTTATTGCCAAGTGGTCATTTTCTCACATTTGTTATGACAACAGGATAAATGCCAGCGTTTGTCAACATCTTGTAAATGATGAGTCTTAATGAGGCAATCTAGTGTTTCACCCCTCTGAGGGATCTCATAATAGGATGAGCAAAATACCAGGTTAAAGGAAGTGGGAGGTAATCTCAGGGGACAAACCATTTCTTGTACAATATATTCCTCAAGGTTTTGCTTGGAGTGGGTTCTAGGATGCAGGCCAATTTGGCGTACCCCCTTGTACAACATTTTAATTGTATTTTTATCAAATCCAGCAGAAATGCAGTCTGCATGTTGAATCTGGCAGTAAACAGTGCCCTGTGAGAAAATAACAGTCTGAGATTTGAGAACTTTCACCTCCTACATCAACCTTAGTCATTCTTCCTAAGCTGAAGAATATACCTAATGTGCATGCTCTTGGTCTGTCCTGTTTTTTGTTGGTTGTTGTTTTTATTACTTTGATTTTGTAAAATGTATTTCTGCCATTTGTGCTTGCTAATTTATTTCAGGAGGTTTCTCTGAAAAAAATGCAAAGCACATATCAGTCCAGCATTTTTGGATTAAGCTCTGTTCTGGATGCTTTTAATTATAAGCCAAAGGGGGAGAGAATTCTTGCACTGCCTCTGAGCTTTTTAATGTGTTGCTTGTTTTTCATATATATGTATACTATTCTGCATGTCAGAATGCCATGACTTAAAAAACTTGAGTCAATAAAGTAGGTGAGAGAGCCCTACAAATGTAATACTTAATTAGAGCAAGACAGGTTTTTCAGAAACAAGTACTATCACTTCATCACTCTATAAATGATACTATAGATAATCAAGAGATATTGTGTTTTGATAACAAGAAACATATATAATTTAGGATTCAGACAATTGTCTAGCAGGTTTACAGTTCAGTAGAAATTTGTTTCTTTGTGTCTTGCAGCTTTTTTTATTTATTTGGGTCAAACCAACAACTCAATGAACATCACAGACTTTATGAATTTGGGCAATTGAGAAATAAGGAAATATTACATTATAGCACTGTTATGGCCTTATAAAAAAAAATCCAATGGAAAATTACTCAAGTCAACAGTAGAATATGTTGAATTTTGTTGAAGTCTTTCATGCAAAATTATGGAAACCTTTGAATTTCATCAAGGTCATGTAACTTCATTTCAATACCTGACACATTATGCAGAAAAACTGTAAGGCAAGTAATGAAGTGCTTCTGTAAACTTATATTATATTTTTTGGAACAGAAGTGTGGGGGGTGCTGAAAAATTAATTTCTTAAAAGTCTCATAAATTTCAATTATTTGTTCTTATTCTGGCTGAAAAACAATTCTGAAGTTTCAAAATTTCTTCTAGGACAGACATTACAGATATTACTACATACATGATGGGAGAACATGTTAATTCTCCAAGATACCTTAATTTCACAGCACCCCCTCATTCTGTGTTTTTTTGTTTCACCACATCTCCAGTCTTCCTCATAGTGCCCTCCACATCTCCCAGGATCAGATTCTCAGTGTCTTGAAGAAGGCAATATATTGATATATCCTGATTTTCATTTCTGCTGTTCATCTGCATACTGGAGACATGGTTTAATTGGATTGGATTGGCCATGGCTGTGCCTTCTCCTGCCAACAGAACTGATATTGTAGTTCTTTCCTACTAATTGTTTGTATAACAACTGTTAATGTTAATCAGAACAACTGCAACTGGCTCTGGTTCGCATCTGTTTTGCTTTAATTGTCATTTAAGTGTTAACAGAGTTCAAGAGAGGCAGGAGGACCTATGCTACACTTGTACATGGCTAACAAGAACCTAGAGCAGCATACTATTTTGAACTTTATTAACCACTGAATTTTAAGCAGACTAAATTCTCAGTGCTTTACATTTGTAGGTTCCTTCACTAAGATTGTTTATATAAATATGAGAGAGAAAGACAGAGGATGCATTGCGCAAGGACAAGAAGGAAGACAGGGAGAGGCTGGTCCAACCATGAACTAAGTGGAACAAAGTTTTCTGATTTAGAAAAATCCTGTGAAGAGACACAGACTTTGGAACTCTCCTTGTCACAGAAAAAATTTCATGACCTGTAAAAATTATACACTGAAATCAAATAAGAAAAGGCAGGTAAGCCTGGTATGTGGGGCTTTTGAAGACTAATAGTAAAGACTAGAAACAGTGCTATTGCTGTTGCTACAGAAAGCATCCATGTAGTAGTCAAGGATGTAAAGTAGCTTTACTAATAAATTAAATCATTTATTTCTTCCTTAACTCTGTGGGGTTTGGTGGTAATTACACAGGAAAATGTTTGTTTCTGGAGGTGAAAATCTAAATTTCAGATGACAGAAAATAGTTTTTGAATGAAGCATGACACCGCAAAATGTACTATCTCAAGGCAAACCATACCCTTTATTTCCACTGTAGCTCTTTCTCCCCTAAAAAGAAGTGGCAGGAGTTCAGGAGTAGTGTAGAAAGGAAGATATAGAAGGACTTTTGACTGTCCTCCTCAATGTCATCATAAGCAAAAGAGATAAAACATTTTTGGAAGGGGACGAGTATGAACCACCAGTAATAGGCCACCCAGCCTTCCTAGCACTCACACTTTCTCTTGCTTAGATATCCCAAAATCTTCTCTAATTTCATAATTTTAAAGTACCTTCATACATAAAATAAGCATTTAAAGATTTGCAAGGAGCAAATAAAAGCAGCTGGGATTTCAATTGAACCTATCACAACTGCTATTTTCACTTCAGTAAAAGAAAATAATAAATAAATTTTCACTCATTCTTATATGATATCATATAGTATTTTCTTTATTTAAACTAAGGCAGGATGGAGAATGAAAAGACAGTTTCCAGATTAAAGCAGGCTAAAACCAGTTCTCTTTATTCCTATATAAATTGTTTCCTAATACTCCTGAGATCTTTTCTCCTTCTTTTCCCCACTTCATTAGTAAGGGTTGTAAATGAAACAATTCATAAACATTCTTTTAAGGAAATTCTTCATTTTCTATAACAAACATTTTTATAAGAAACAAAAATTCCATTGAACTGTCAATATGTAAATTATTGGCTGACTAGGGAGCAGTTACTTGCAAATAACACTATATAGTGCTAAATTCCAGTTAGCTGTAGAGCCACAGGATAGCTCATTCCTGACCAATGCATGGCAATTTGATTGTCTCTATCCAGAGATATCTAGATATCTAGACAGTTTAGAGAGAGGACATATGGGAAGAATCGCCTGCCACACACATGTTTCACATGAGCATATTCTTCCTCTCCAAATGGAGATTCATCATCTTGCATCAACTGAGCCTCTCCCACAGCTTTCCTACCTGCATTAGGACACTTGGATATTTCTGCTGAAAGGCAATCTTGTTTTAAAGGTGTAAATAATAAGCAATAGATAATGAAAAAAGAAGTTCTGAAAATGCAGTTCTGTTGCTGTGTAATGGACATCAAGTTTTTATCATGAGCTGAAATATTTGAACAAATTATAGTGCTAAATGTCTCTATTCCTTAGAAGTGATTGTACATACACTATAGTTACCTATGACAATACAGCTGAATATGAGTGAAGGATTTCTTGCTGAATGACTGCAGATCCGAATATAAGCCAACACTAGCAAAATTATACCATATCATTATACCTTCTTCACAGTTCGTGCCTCATGTCCATGTTTCTGTTTCTCATCTCTAACCAGCATTAACTTTTGTATGACTGTTTTGGTTTAACCCCTGACATCCACCAAGTACCACACAGCTGATTGCTCACTCCCCCACCGGTGGGAGAGAGAATCAAAAGGGTAAACCTAGAAAACTCATGGTTTGAGATAAAGACAGTTTAATAGGGAAAGTGAAAGCTGTCCACACAAGCAAAGCAAAACAAGGAACACATTCACTGCTTCCCATGGGCAGCTGGGTGTTCAGCCACCTCCAGGAGAACAGGGCCCCATTACATGCAACAATTACTTAGAAAGACAAATGCTACCACCTCAAATGTCCCCATCTTTCTCCTTACATCCCCCATTTTATACACTGAGTGTGATGTCATATGGTATGGAATATCCCTTTGGTCAGTTGGGGTCACCTGTCCTGGATGTGTCTCCTTCCAATTTCCCATGCACCTCCACTCTACTCAACAGCATTGTAGCATGAAAAACAGAAAAGCCCTTGGCCCTGTGTAAGCACTGCTCAGCAATAACAAAAACATCTCTATATTATCAACCCCGTGTTCAGTACAAATCCAAAACACTAGTCACTGTGAAAAAATTTAACTCTGCCCCAGCCAAAACCAGCACGACACACAAAAAAACTCTTAGTGCAGCAGCATCATTAAACCATTGTTCGATAACCCTTACACATGACAAAGCCATCAATCCTAAAGTATATGGTCTCCAATGGCCTCCTTTTCTCAGTGGTGAGGGCACTCACATGATATGAGATGCTGCTCATTTCTTCACTTCATCATTGCGAGTTTGGTCTCCCTAAGTGACAGAGTCAGACATTTCAAAGTGTTAAGGGAATATTGTTGGGCATATTAGCTAGGGAAGTTCTGCCTTTATATTTTTACAGATTCTGAAAGAAATTCAGAAAGGGACTTCAGCTCACACTCTCACAGATCCACTTTCCACCAAGCCAAAATCAGTTGTCATGACTTGATCCTAACAAATAATTTGATCAGATTCTATCACCTCCTAGACAGTTTCAAGTGACAACAAAAGGTAACAGGGTTTGAATATTCTCCTTTCATCTATTCCACATGATTAAGGGGTTTAGTCTAATAAATTCCACTATATAAAAATAAGTATAAATGATGACAGGAAAGATGCAGCTTAGTCCCTGCATAAAGAGATTTGTTTGGGGTTTTTCCCCCCTCACATAAATAGAAGTCTTTATAGGAAGGTGAGTTTGTATATGCTTATCTTCAATTAAGCTCATGAAGCTTGCAGGGAGGCTGTAAAGCTCTGTAAGCTCACTGAGCTCTTAAGACTGGACAGCACTACCCCATGAGCACAGCATTCAAAATCAGTGGAGACAGAGAACCCCTAAACACAACTCCATTTAAATAGTCAGACCTTGTTAATCCAAGCTTAGTTTAACTAAATGCCTGAGTATCTGAAATGCTTAAGTGGCAACCTGTCTCCAAGTCTGAATGTACCTTTGATTTGTTAATCTGATTGTAAGGATGGGGGTATCCTGTATGAAATGAAGTTTGCAAACAGCTTTGGATTAATCAGCCTTACATGCTACAAAACAAAGTAGATTCCTGCCACTGTATTTATCATCAGGAGAGGCTGGCACCCTCTCTCCCTGGCTGATTTACAGAATTGCATATTTGGCATAGCAGTGTAATATTCAGACAACAGAATTTTCTAATAAGGATGTGCAATGAATGGAAATAAATGGAATGTACCTGAAATTATGCACCTAACTTTAGAGTACATTATGTCCTGGTAGCTTAAAAAAAAAAAAAAAAGTCATTATTAGAATGCACTAACTTTCTGGACAATCTGATTCATACATAGCAAATTTGAAACCTTTAAAAGATTCATTTGTGGTTATTAGGCCTCTTAGTCGTGTGTTTATTCTGTTGCAGTTCCAAGGAAATGTAACCTACTAAATCTATTAGATTTTGATATCAGACTGCCTATCACTTTGGTTCTATTCAAAGGATTTCTTATGTTTGATATCTCTGTGACATTAATGCTGGGGCATCTGTCCATTTCCAAAAATGAGCTATCACACATCTGGCTGCTGGTAATAATTGCTTTAGCAATGACTCTTTCTCTGAGTCAATAACCTCATTTGGACTGTAGCAGGACAGGTTTGGTGTGCAGCCTAACTCACATTATCTAATTCTGTAGCTCTCCGCTTCTGTTGTATATAGGAGACTGTCATACAACCACAGTGCTACGTCATTTGAGTTCTTACCAGAATAAAATACATTTCTGAAGATGCATTGTCATGATAAACTCTTAACTATTAACTAAAGACTTTTTTCCCCCCAAATCACAATGTTTTTCATTTATATTTCCTCTACCACATTTTTGAGGTTCAAGTATTTCTCATTATGGAGAGTTATTGCACTGAATTGCATTGTCTTTACTACCATGGAGTCATTTTCTTCAGTTAAATGACACTACATAATTTAGATAGATAAAGCACTAGCAGAAGTTTTATCAGATTAATGGTATTGGGGTATCCTGATGAACTCGGTTTTTTAGAGGACTGTAAATAACATAAGGCTTTGTACCTAACATTATTACTGACAAATGCAGCACAGCCACATTTGAAACTGCTTATGCTGAAGCAAAATTGTCCCTGTAACCCTGAGAGGAAATCAAGACTCATCTGAGTGAAAATTTGGGCTTCCTGATCCACTTTACAATCTGGACATAAAATGTAAGGATTTCAACTGGAATCATTTCTCCTGGGTCAAATCTAATATATTGCTTTTTGGTTTGGTTAGGTGTGGTTTGGTTTTAATATTGCCTAGCTCAAAATGCTTACTTAAGTTCACTTGGAAGCCTCGAACAGGCACACTGGGATAGCTTGGAATAGCCTGGAACAGCCTGGAACAGTTCTGCACACTGGAGTAGATTGTCTGCCCAGAGAGGTTGTGGACTCTCCCTCACTGGAGATACGTCAGAACCGTCTGGACACAATCCTGTGCCATGTGGTCTAGGATGACCCTGCTTGAGCAGGGAGGTTGGACTAGATGGCCCGCTGTTGTCTCTTCCAACTTGAACTATTCTGTGATTCCATGAAGCCTGAGGGTATTTCATAGTGCAAAGATCTTCAGGGCATCACTGACTCAGGCTGATAAATTGAGCCACTTTAGAATATCAATATGTGGGTCAAACGCAGAAGTCACACTCCGAATCAACTGCGCCCAGACTAGAAACTCTGCCTGTCTTTTTGGGTTAGGTACATCACTTACAAAATCAGATACGGATCTGAATTGAGCTGACTTAGGTGGGATCACATTTATTGTTTAATGGTTGGTGTGTTTAAGGCCAATGGTGGTACGTGAGAGTTACTGTGAACCAGCATTTATCTACTCCTTCCTGCTCTGGTTGCTGGCATTCAGGAAATTACTCTATCTTATTTAAGTCTTTTTCCTTCATTACGTTCATTTTTGAGTCCAGGAGAGAATATTAGCAAAATTAACATTTTTCTGTTCTGATAGTATTGCTGTGACAAAAGTAGTAAAGATGTGAAACGAATGGCTATTGAGATAAGACTGATCTTGTCTTCTTTGAAAACTTAATCCGCTCTCATCCATTTTATTCTTTTTTTTTCCACAATCCACACTGCAGTCATTCATGTCTTTGAGAGCCACGTGGTGAGGCTAAAACATTAAATGTAAGGTAGCCCCTGGTGTAGATGTTTACACAAGCTGTTTTCTTCAAGGCAGGTACAGTGAAAACATTCAGTTGTGGTAAATTAAGGCAATGGAAACTAACTCGTCCTCTGCTCTCCCCTGTATGTCATTTGCATAAACATCTAGACTCTTCAGACAGTTTTGCCCTCTGCTTTGCCTGGAAGAAAGCTAAGAGTATGATTCCCCTCGCTCCCGTTTGCTGCAGTGGAAATCTCATTGTGCCTGCCATTTCTCCAGCATTACCCATCTGTGATATTAGTGCATAGGAAAAAATTCCATTAATAAGCTTGCAGGCTGATGAAAGCCTTGCACTGAAAGTACACAGCTCCATATCTTTCATTCCTCTTTCTCCATTGCATAACTCAAAGAATTGATCTTCAGGGCTTACCCTGAAACCTTACTGATATTAGCAGCTTGATGTCACACCCTACGTATCTGTTAGCACTGTTCTGTATCAGTGTCAAGCAAAACAGAAAACTGATCCTATTTGACACAACTAGGCAGGAATTCATAGCTTTATCATCCAGCTGGTAGAGTGGTTTGGGACAACTTGTCTTAGGATGTGAAAGGAAATGTGCTTGAAGCATGGAATTCTTTGCCTGAAACTTACCATGCACAGCAATAGTGTGCAACTATTTGTCTAAGATATCAGGGTATTTGTGGCTAATGTTGATACATAGAAATATAGATATTTTTAAGAACATGGGTTTTTTTCTCTGTTACTCTGCTTCACAGCTGCCTCGGAAACCAGTGGAAAAATGAGAAGCAGTTTTGATGTCACAGAAAATGAAAAAGCAAAATCATTCCAGCAGTACCAGCACTATAGCATGAACTACTGGACAAGAATAAAGGAGCTGCAGCCTGAGTATAAGCTGACAAATCATCCCATTGCATATTACCTTCTTGAGCCAAGAATGCAAGTTCACTTTAGAAAGAGCCAGTTGCACTGGAAATACAGCAGTAAGTAGACAATCATCTCATTAAACAAAAGCACATTCATTAAGACATTAGGTTAGAGCTCTCTGTCCCAGCCATGAAGCTGCAGCTTACCCACCTGAGAAATTCCATATGCTGTTTGCTGTGATTTGTTATCCAAGAGAGTTTTGCTATCTGGACAGCTAGGAGTCAGTTGCCTATCAAGCAGAGAGGGGGAAATCAATTTTTGACGAATTCATCATTGAGGTTTGCAAGGAAATTAATTTTATTATATTCCCCAGGGCTATCAAAGTTGAAAGTACTGCTGAAGTAACAATGAGGTTTGAAGAAAAGCGTTTCCTGAACTTGCATGTGTACAACTGATCGGACATATATCCTCCCTCTGTGCCTGTAAATGTATTACCAGGATAGGATAATATTCCATCATCATTGACTGTGCAGACAAGGTAGAATACTCATGGACACATACATCAGATGTATAGTGTGCAACCCCAAGATATTTTTTAGATGAGCCTTCTTTCAATACGGCCAAACCAAATGACCAAATCATTTGGATTACAGCATCCATACCACTACACAGCTAAAGTTATTCTGGATTTTTCTGTTTGGTACACAGAGCTATGGAAGGACTATGTTTATTTGGACTGATTCCCTTTTTTTCACCTTTACTGGATTCAGTACAGTTGAAAAAGAAAGCAGACTTGTGATACGCATAAATGTCACTGAAAATCATACAAGCACTACTTGGAAAACATTTTGTCTCATCCACCTTGCAAAATTGTTAATGAATTTCTCATCTCTCCAGCATTGCAGATCAGGTAGCTGCTGATAGTCTGGAATCCTTTGGTGTGTCTCCAAGAAATGGGACAGTACATTATACAGATCAGAGTAACTGAGAACAAATTCCTGGCAACTAAAACATGACCTTTCTGGTCTAAAATAGTCTCTTAGAGCTCCATCGTGTCCTGCTATCTCCTCTCAGTGCTAGGAAATTGCTCTGAAAGTAACTCCTTCACCTTTCTCTGATCCTCTTTAGTCTCATTTTCTTCTCTGTTTAAATTTATATTGACTAGACTGTTCTTCTGCTTCCATCTCTCTTCATTCTTGCCTTCCTTTCTTATTTTCTTCAAGTTCCTGCTCTTCTCATCACTATCTAAGCACCCTATCAAATTCAGAAGTCTGTTACTCTGTTGGATGGTCTTCTATACAACAGCTTTCTCTTCATTTTTTTTCAGACAGAGTTGTAGTTTCTCCTGAAGAAGAGAAGAAAATAAGAAATCATGGAGAACTTGCCTTCTATTTATTCCTTACATATGGTGCTGTACATTAAGAAGTAAGTTTTTATCTCTAAAGACTATTCTTTCTGTGAGTTTTCCATTGTTACCAGCAGATTCCTAAACGTCAGACTTTCAACAAGGAGTTATTCCAAGAAAAGAAGCAAGGAGACAATTTTACCTTTAAAATTTACAAAAAACTGTACAGTGCAGAAAAAAGAGGAAAAGAATGAAAAGGAACAATGAAGCCAACAGATAGGATCAATATCTTGAAAATCTTCCACACCATTATTGCTCATAAAGATTTCTGCAGGTTCAGAACTTTCAGCTTTCTCATGAGGAGAAGCAGAAGGGAGGCACTTATCTCTCATGTTTGGTGACCAGTGATAGACTTGAGGGAACATCATAAAGCTTTGTTAGGGGAGGTTTAGGTTGGATATTAGAAAAAAGTTCCTCATCCAGAGGGTGGTTGGGCACTGGACCCCAGGGAAGTGGTCACACTACCAAGCCTGACAGAGTTCAAGGAGCATTTGGATTATATTCTCAGGCACATGCCTGAGACTCTTGGGGGTGGTCCTGTGCAGGGCTAAAAGCTGGACTCGATGATCCTTGTGTGCCCCTTCCTTCCAACTCAGCATATTCTCTGATTCTGCGTAATCCTTTTTCCTTACAGTAAAGGAGTCCTACTTTCTAGTTCTTCAGAAATTGCAACTAAAATAATTCTTCTCTCCAGTATCTGACCAGTATTCTCTGGTTTCCACAACTTCTATCCACCCTCAAGGCATGAGAGTGCTGTACTTTCTTGTCCTATACCATAGAAGGCTCCATTTCTGTGTGCCATCGGGTGTGGTTTCTCTATCCATATAAGGCTTTTGTTGATGCTTTTGGATTCATTATAGGACTTTTATTTCTTTAATTCTACCATTTCCATTCTCTAATATCACTAACTGCTTTCCATAGTTTCTTCAAGTTCTTTCTTTCATAGTCAGATTAAAAACTGTGAAGTCTAGGAACAGATAGAGAAATGTTACAGACAAGATAAACAAGTTCAGACTGTGTACGCTCCCAGGTTTATGTTGGAGGTTAGGCTTCAACTTCAGATCAGAAAAAAACCAGAAAAACTATTTTCTAAAGATACTTTTCTTATGATGGCATGTGTTTTCAGATTAGTCCTATGAACGTGGCAGAGGTTCTGATAGGGAACACCAGTTCTGCCCCATTCCTAATCCACATTTAAGAATGTTTGCAAACAGATATTATTTCACAAGAAAAACAGATTACCAGATTGATTTATTTCCCCTCTCCCCAAGTGCTACTTTTAAACACAAAGACGAAATAGGCATTTGGAAGCAAGAAAGCAGGAAAAGGAGGACCAGATGCTTTTCTAGGCAGATTTGCCACTTGAATTTTCCATGTTGCACCCATTTCACAGCCATTCTTTGAAAATATTCAGGCTTTTTTGTGGGGCTGTGAACGGCTCAAAACTAAACAGAACTGAATGATTTAGTAGAAAACAGGAGTGGGTCATTTCCTGCTATTTCTGATCAATCTGCCTTGTGCCTGGAGTATGAGGGAATGAAGAAAGACGAAAGCAGTGTCATGGTGGAAGTGCCAAGATGCTGAAGTTAAGAATAAATCTGTCTCCTGGCAACTCGGTACATTTGCTTTCCTTTGCCTCTACCAAGTGTTGTGGTACAGCAGAATACAAAGTCAGCAACAACTTTATTTCTTCCTACTGAAAAAAATATCACTGAATTCAAGACAAAGTAAACACACAAGTGAATCAGAAAATGGAGTCTCTCCTATCCAGACATGTTCTATCCTTCCATGTAAAAAGATGCTGAAAATATTACTCCTGCTTAATAATCTGGTTTTTAAAACTAGAGACTTGAGCAAGAGGAGAAGTCCCAGTGATGATGCCTGCACAACACTACTGCTGTATTGCCCAGTGTTCTACTATCAATACCAACTGAGTGCTAAAACTAGTCCTCTGCATACACCTTGCTCTCTCTATCTCTTCCTAACTCTTTTTTTGAGCTTGCTACTTCTGAATTTAAGTCAGATATTTTAAACTAGGACATGAATGCTTTAAGATTAACATTCAGAACTTAATTTTACATGAGCTTACCGTTCTCTGAGCCAGTCTGGTTCTGGCCACAGATGGAGTATGTTTCGCTTTATCATCTCTTTACTTCTTTCGTCTCAGAAAGAAGCAAAGCAACCAGTACAGTGGTTTTAACTAACACATGATTGTTATCTAGCTGGGATTAAGAAGGTAATATCCAGCTCAGTGGTGGTAGCCTCTAAAGATGAACTAACTCCATCTCTTGTAATTGTGGTATTGAGTTCAAATCTGCATATATGATGGACAGGCAAACCCTGCTTTTCATAGGCACTGGCCTCAACTTACAGAGGGACAAGGCCTCAAATGACACAAAAAAGCTCCCTGCCACACTCTGTTTGTCTAAATCATATTCTGTCCCTGACGATAACAGAAGAAAATCCATTTTAAGAATGAACCTGCTCATAATATCCACATTTTCCTAGGAAGGATTTTTCAGGCAGGAAGTAGTCCAAAGGAAAAGATTTAAAATATTCTTAAATTTCTTTTATGAGCCAGTATATCAGCTCCTCATTTCATAGACCTTTTGACACAATCAAAGGCAGCTTTCCCTCTTGTCTTACAGGTATACTCTGTTCCAAGCTAGAGCCAGAAATAAGCCTGTAATGTGACTCAGGTGACTGATCACATTAGAAAGAGTAAAAACCACTGACAGAAAATTCACAAAGAACCAGTGGCCTGCTATGTTTTGCATGATTTATTATTGGCCAGTGAATAAATTTATAAGATGACATCTTAGAGACAGGGAAAAAGAGTGACTGGCAAAGAATACAATGTATTTCTACCACATCTCCCCATTTCTATTAACAGAATGGCAAGAAGGGGGTGTACCTGCTGCTCTAAAAGTTAAGACAAATGCAGAATTTTTTTTGCTAAAAGGTTACCTCAGTAACTTGGCAGTGTGTACTTTTTATTCCTCAAACTTTCTTTCTGCTCTGAAATCCTGTGCTACCCTCCTGTGACATTTTCTTGCATGCGCTCAACTGAAGTTTGGGTCTATTGTTTCACAAGGGAGTTGAGCCTTCAGCAGTTACTTATTTATTGAGGTCACTTAAGGTCAGTGATGTGGGTTTAATGGAGTGCTTTTTTTTCAGAATATGGTCAGTCTAGTGTGTTGTAATTCCTTTAATTTTGCGAAAAGGGAGATAGATGGTGGAGTAGTTTCATTTTAAAATTAAGTACATATCAGTTGTGTAGGTTTATACCTGCATTGAATGTATAACTGGCAATTTCCAATGCAAGTCACCCTCCTGTCACGATTTTGGTTTGATATTAACGGAGTCATACAGCTTCTCAAGAACAAGACCTTAGTTCTTTATTTTTCACTGAGGGGTTTTGTGTGTGTGTGTGTGTGTTATGTAGCAAGGAAGGGCTATTCTGCCTTACCTCTCACATTTCCTCCTTGCCTGGGTGACGGGGGATTTGTTGACATTTGCTGCATGCCCTGTTGCTATTATAAATCGGAAGCTACATTTCAAGCTTCAGCACACTCAGAGTTAAGCTGCACTGGAAAGGGACAATGAAAAATATAAATGGAAGAAATTTGAAGATGTGAAAAGGGAATTATTTGGGAGAGTCTTTTATTTTAAAGCTTTTAAAAACAGACTGAGAAAAAAAAACCTTGTAAGGATTTTTTAATGTAAACTTTGTAAAGTTGGGTTGGGGTTTTTTGCTTTGTTTTCAAAGTATGATGTCCAAAGTTATGGTTCTAACTCTTTGTTTAGTCACCAGAGTTTGCCACTCTGAAATCTTCCCCTGAAACAAATCCTCAGTGCAAAAAGTATAGATTTTGTAATGTATAACATTTTCCAGAATTCTAAAAGTGTCTTTCTAAATAGTGCTTAGTGTCAGGATTTTAAGGAGTTGATAAATTTGACTAAAAAAAATTTTTAGTTTTCTGTTTGTATAATATACAAATAAAGAATACCAACTATTGCAAAAATGAACAAAGAAAACTTGAAGCAAAATATATTTTATAAATCATGCCAAATAAAATATTTCATCTTACCAGAAATCAGCATTTTTTTTATAATTTCACCTTATGGGAAATTTATAGAAAAACGTTTGTTCTTGTGTTCTATTCCAAAAGGAAAGGGATGTTTTGCATCAGGATATTTCCCTCAAATGAAAAACTGTGTTCTTCTACAACTCCAATGGCCAGATTTTCTAGTCATTTAGGAGCTCCAAGTCACCTTAAAAGGAGAGTGAGTACAAATCAGTTTGTTTATCTGGGCTACTCACAATGATGTCTGTTTAGTGACTGTAATGCAGAGAATCAAATCTGGCCACAAATTCAATACCACAATCCTTAAAAAACTAGAACAAATAGAAAGTATAAAATAATAGAGAGGAAGCATATAATTTGAAAATATTTTTCATGACCTATTTTAACTTGTTTCACGATGTTTCTTCTTTTTCTCTGGGAAAATTTACTGCATAATTCAAACCTGCAGATAATTTCAACCTTTTTTCCTTTATTATTAGCTACTAAATTTTATTTAAGCTTGATCGTTTTTAAAGAGATGGGTGGGATAAAGTGAAGCTTCTAATTTTGCATCCTGCTCTAATCTCCGATTTGAGAGTGCTACAGTCTGGGGTTTTACATAGTAATATAGGGGGAGCAGATAGAGAGATGTGATACACACCTACGCCTTTGCATATCAACCTCGAGACGGGTCTGTATGTTTTGCAGTGGTGGCTGACCAAAACAGTCCCTTCTGGACTTCAAATCAGCTAATCTCCTTGGGAGGGAACCGCCTATATTTTTTTAGTTGGGATGCGCTTGGGGGGTATTTTTTGGGGAGCAAGGAGTTGTTATCCCTGAATGTCAGTCCTCCTAACCTTAAGTTTAAGGCTATTTTCAGACTTGGCCAAACGTTTGATTTTTGTAATTATTGTTAGGATTTCCTCCCCCTCCCCCCTACACGAAAACTAAAATTGTGATTTAGATATTTGGTCCCAGCGGCCCTGCCTGTGCTCAGCAAATGGTTCCATGTCACTCGCTGCATCACAATATCGGCGCGGCGGCGCTCGGTGGCAGCTAATCCTCTGAGCCTGTTAATAAGCTTAGGAGCACGTTCATTGAAGACTGACGCGTTAGTCACAAACAGGGAGAAAATATCTACTGGGGGAAGCTGAATTGGTTTTAATCATCTGCTAATCACCAGTAATGAGACCTACTCTGGGGAAGAAAAGAAAAACAGATAGTCAGAGGGAGGTTTTGTTCTTCACAGCGGAGTAACAGGGAATGAGAGGGCAGCTGTTATTAAGAGAGAAAAGACGGAAAGAAAGGAGGGATTTGGCCAGACCAGATGAAACTTCTTCTGTGGCGCACTGTTTTGTTAGCTGAGTGTTTCTTTCATTCAGCCTCCAAAACTTCAGATCTGTCAGCCCCTCTGAAAGCCCCAGCCCACCTCTCCAAGCCGCCGGGGAGAAAAGGCACCGCCACCCTGCCCCGCAGCCCCCCGGCCCGGACCCCCGGGCCCCGCTGCCCCTTCCCCGAGCCCTGTGGCCCCGGGCGCGGCTCCTCCAGCTGCCGGGCAGTGGCGGGCACGGCCAGCGGGGCCGGGAGCCGTGGGGCCGGGAGCCGTGGGGCCGGGAGCCGTGGGGCCGGGAGCCGTGGGGCAGCCAGCTGGAGGTGGGGCTGCCTTTGCGGGGAGAGGGAAGGGGCCTCCCTGCCCACTTCCTCACCATCCGCCTCGAAAAGTTGTTCTTCAAGATGGCTACTGGGAATAAAGCAAAGACAGGGACACCTCTGCGGCGGGTCGCGGCAGATTCTGGCTGGGGTGGGTGGCTCCGCTTCCCACCGGTGGCACCTTGAGCGGAGCGTCTGCTTCGAGAATCAGGCATCACGCTCTGCAGGTGAAAGTCGAGCAATAGGCAAAGCTATGACGCTTAACAAGAAAAGCAATGACGGAACTACGTTCCGTGTGCTGTGCAGATCAGCATTCTTAATTCCAAGGTGCTGGTGCGAGGACCTTTGAAAGACACTGGATATGACAGGTCACTCAGTTCCTTAACAGTAGGCCCTGGGTATCTCCTTCAGCTAGACCATCTTCACTCTTTTTAAAATTGGGTTTAATTTTTGGCTTATAACTGTGCATCTGGCTCAGAGAGAGGAAGAAAGCCCTTAGCTACATTTTAAAAAGTCCAATCTTGGATGAGCTCTTTAAGTGATTATAAAGTTGACTAAATGTAAAAGCTTTGCAAAGGCAGTAATTTCAGACACACTTCTGGCTGCTAAGACATGTCTATGTTTCATTTTCTGTATATTTTTAGGGAGCTTAAGTGGGGTGGGTAGCTCACTCATTGGAAAAAAAAAAAAAAAGGAGGTTTTAAATGTCATGCTTCATTTGGCTGTATGGAAAAGCTGACTATCAGATGTCCTGTCAGGAAATAAGATACACTGATATACAATGTGCAAACATTTTATTTTGAAGAACTCCTTCACAGTCTCACTTCATGGAAGTGAGTTGCCCAACTTAGTCACACAGCAAAGAGAAGTCTGCATCCTGATTTAGGTTTAATTTCTTGGTTTAGAGCTCATGGCAACAGGATATCTGAAAGGGAAAGCATGCCTCAGGTTTTTTTAATGTGGCTCCAGTAATTCTTATCATCACCATCAGGAAATGGGTCCCAGTACACCAGGATATGCAGAGAACATTAGCCGAGAGAAATTTTTTAACCTCCTCTTTATAGCTTGTTTATTAAAAGTGGAAGTCGGAACTATCTTTTACTGAGAATCATCACAGAGTCATGTTTCTGATTTTGGAGAAAGGCTCTCTGGAGATCTGGGAATAGGTGGTATCAGGGAAAAACTAAACATCATCAGGCAGTTTTTTAGTCTTTTCAACAGAAAGGCTTGAGAAGCTTTACCTGTGAGGGCAGACAACACTTCTCTAAATACCTGTTGTTATGATATGACCTTATTCTAGTGCCACCAAAAGCCCTTTCACTTACAGTGAGAAGACAGAAACAGTTATTTTGTAAAGGAAACAAAATTAGGAAAATTTAAAGTCCTTTTCCGGTGTCCTGTAAGAACTGATTTCTGTGTTGTCATTTACTGCTGTTGAGATACTCCTGATTGTGCAGCTCACCTTGAATGAAGAACAGAACTGTTTCTTAAAAGTGGCTATTTATTTTGGGAACCATTATCTTCATTGGCTTCACACAGATAGCTTGAAAGGTCTCACAGGAAAAAAAAAGGTGTTCAAGGCAGAAAGAAACCTCTTGCCTGCCTGTTCAACAGCTCTAGGATTCTTAAGCCATAAACAGTTGTGGATTGTCATGTATCCACTGATCTGCAACAGGAAGACAATGTGCAGAAAGTGGTGTTTCAAGATATTAGATTGAAATTTGAGACTGAAAATGAACTTAGAAAAATGTTTTTCTATTCAAAATAAGACTATCAGAGATGCCAGACACAATCATAGTGACCTCATGTATACATTCCTTTCAATTTGTAAGCAACTTTCCATTATAGTGAGCATGTCATCAAAGCCTTGAGGTAATGTTTAATTGCACTCTTTTTCTTTTCTTTTTCCACAAGTATATTCAGTATTGTACTGATGTTTTCTCAGTTAGTTCATCTGTCTCTGTATTTTATCTTTCTGTCTGTCAGGCTTATTAGCATATTTTGACAGATTAAAAGGCTAAGGTCAAACAAGCAAATCCCCAAAGAAATACTGCTAATTATTGTCATATGTTTTTTAAATACTTTTGCTTCTTCAAAGAATTTCATAAGGAACTAAATTCAACTTTGCAGTCTATTTCTTTCATGAGCCCCTTCTCTCTTTAACATCACTTTTCCTAGTCACTCTCCAGTGCCCCTACCCTCACTAGGCAAGCAATTACCTACTTACAAAAGTGCAAGACTGTGCTTTAGGTAAGTTACATTTTGTGGAAGTTACCTGCAGTACATACTGATGCACACACAATGAGTAGTGTTCAATGAACCAGCAAACATGGGTTTGGGTGGCTTTTCTGTTTCATGACATCTGGACAAGTGAAAGACCCTTTTTATTGCTGGCAAAGTGACACAGATCATACTTCTTCCAGAATCCTGCTCAGGGGCAAGTGGGTGCTGCATACAACTGTGATCAACAAAGGGGTCCTTCACACTCTAGCATTTCCCCCCCTTTGTATGGTGAGGAGGATTGGTTATGATCTGGAGGTAGAGTTAGAAGGCCAATGTGCTGCATGTTAGTACCAGATGCTGTGCAGTTTTCTTTACCTTCAGCTGCTTAGAAGACAAAACAGAGCAGGCAGATGATCTGAGCAGGCAGATGATCTGAGCATGAGTGAAAAAAAAATTTAAAAAACAAAACACAGAAGTCTAACATTCAGTAGGGAAGAATGATTGCAACCACAGTCAGCTGAATACTTTCTGCTTTTGTCGTTGGCCAAGGTAAATAATAAGGTAGGAGTTTGTCAGATAAAGGAAGATATTGGCTTCTTGTGAGGATGAAACAACA